>NC_045439.1:58360580-58420841 GCF_002776525.5 Piliocolobus tephrosceles | reverse complement strand
CCCCCCCCCCCCCCCCCGTCACCGCCCTGGCCCAACCTCTTCCCCTGCCAGCCTATATAAGGCATCGCACCACCATTATTAAACGAGACTTGATCAGGCTATTTGTCTTGTCTCCATTTCTCGTGTTTTCTTGTCTCCTCCATTCCCACTCCCCCTTCCAGGGCCCGTTCGACTGTCCTGCGGGTCGGGACACTTAGGAATCTATAAAATCGCAACTAATTGTAATAGAATTAATAAGTAGATTTACCAAATTTGCAAGAAACAATGTCAATAAGGGAAGATCAATAGTAACTCTCTACACATATAGTGAACAACTAGAAATTGAATTAAGATAACAATAGTTTCAGAACAGCTTAAAACATGACATAGATAAATTTTATGTTTGTAAATCCTATACACTGAAACCTACAAAACATTACTGAGAGAAATAAAAGAAGCAAGTCAATAAATGTGATTCACCACATAAACAGAATTAAAAACAAAAACCGTATGACCATCTTAATAGATGCAGGAAAAGCATTTGATAAAATTCAGCATCCCTTTATGATTAAAACAAAATCAACAAACTAGAGGCTGGAGGCATAAAAGGAACATATCTCAAACTAATAAAAACTATATATGACAAACTGACAGCCAACATCATACTGAATGGAGAAAAGTTGAAAGTATTCCCCCTAAGATCTGGAACAAGACAAGGATGCTCACTTTCACAACTACTATTCAACACAGTGCTGGAAATCTTGGAGCAATCAGACAAGAGAAAGAAATAAAAGTCATCCAAATTGGAAAAGAGGAAGTCAAACTATTGTTTGCCAATAATATAATCTTATATCTACAAAACCCTGAAGATTCCTTCAAAAGATCCTAGGTTTAATAAATGAATTCAATAAAGTCTCAGGTTACAAAATCATTATGTACGAATCAGTAGTACTGCTATGTACCAATAAGAACCAACCTGAGAACCAAATCAAGAATGCTACCCATTTACAATAGCTGCAAAAAAAGTAAAATATCTGGGAAAATACTTAACCAAGGACATGAAAGATCACTGCAAGGAGAACTACAAAACACTGATGAAAGAAATTGTAAATGACACAAACAGAAACACATCCCATGCTCATGGATAGGAAGAACCAATGTCATAAAAATGACCATACTGCCCAAAGCAATCTACAGATTCAATGCAATTCCTGACAAAACACTAATGTCATTTTTTACAGTATTAGAAAAACCAAACACAACAAATAGACAAGTACAACAAGTTGATCTTTGACAAAGCAGACAAAAACATACTCTGAAGAAAGGACACATATTCAATAAATGATGCTGAGAAATAAATGGATAGAAGAATAAACCTGAATCCCTATCTCTCATTGTGTACAAAAATTAACTCAAAATGGATTAAATCTAATACCTCAAACCATAAAAATTATAGAAGATAACCTGGAAAAGCTCTTCTGACATTGGCCTAGGCAAAGAATTTATGACTAAGACCCCAAAAGCAAACGTAACAATAACAAAAATAATTAAATGGGACCTATTTGAACTAAAAAGCTTTTGCACAGCAAAATAAATAATCAACAGAGTAAAAAGACAACCCACCGCATGGAGAAAATATTTGCAAACCATACATTCAGCAAAGGACTAATATCCAGAATCTGCAAGAAACTCAAACAAATCAACAAGAAAGAAACAAATAATCCCATTAAAAAGTAGGCAAAGGACATGAACAGACACTTCTCAAAAGAAGATCTACAAATGGCCAACGAACATATGAAAAGAGATTCAACATCCCTAATCATCAGGGAAATGCAAATTAAAACCACAATTATATACCACCTTACTCCTGCAAGAATGGCCATTATTAAAAAGTCACAAAACAACAGGTATTGGCACGATGCAGTGAAAAGGGAATGCTTATACACTGCTGATGGGAATGTAAATTAGTACAACTTCTATGGAAAATATTATGGAGATTTCTCAAATAACTAAAAGTAGATCTACCGTTCAACCCAGCAATCATTCTGCTGGATACCTACCCCCTGAAAAAAGACGGCATTATATCCAAAAGACACCTGCACACATATATTTATCACAGCACAATTCACAATTATAAAGATACAGAATCAACCTTAAGTGCTCCTCAACTGATAAGTGGATAAAGAAAATGTAGGATGTAAATATACATATATATGCATATGCATATATGTGTAATGTACCATGGAGTACTGATTAGCCATAAAAATGAAATAACATCTTTTTCGGTGACTTGGATGGAACTAAAGGCCATTATCCTAAGTGAAGGAACTCAGGAATGGAAAATCAGATACCATGCATTCTTTTTTTTTTTTTTTTTTTTTTTTTATGAGAGGGAGTCTCACTCTGTCGCCCAGGCTGGAGTGCAGTGGCCAGATCTCAGCTCACTGCAAGCTCCGCCTCCCGGGTTTACGCCATTCTCCTGCCTCAGCCTCCCAAGTAGCTGGGACTACAGGCGCCCGCCACCTCGCCTGGCTAGTTTTTTGTATTTTTTAGTAGAGACGGGGTTTCACCAAGTTAGCCAGGATGGTCTCGATCTCCTACCTCGTGATCCGCCCGTCTCGGCCTCCCAAAGTGCTGGGATTACAGGCTTGAGCCACCGCGCCCAGCCCCATGCATTCTTAAATATAATTAGAAGCTAAGCTATGAGTACTCAAAGGCATACAGCATGGTATAATGGACACTGGAGACTCAGAAGAGGGGAGGAAGGGATGGAGGTGAGAGATAAAAAGTTATCTATTGAGTACAATGTGCACTATTGATGTGACAGGTATACTAAAAGTCCAGACTTTACTACTATGCAATTCGTTTATGTAACCAAAACCACCCATACCCTTAAAGCTATGGAAATAAAATAACAATAAACAAATAACTAAATAAATGGAGATACCACATTTATGGCTGCGAAGACATATTTAAAATGTCAATTCTCTCTAATGTGACATATATTCTATATAATCTCAATCAAAATCCCAGAAAGTTATCTTGAAGAAATCACTAAGCTGATTCTAAAATACATATAGAAATACAAAAAATATAGAATAACCAAACAAATTTAAAAAGGGAACAAAATTAAAATACTTTTATTAGTTGATTCCAAGGCTTACTATAAAGCAAGAATGATGAAAACACTATGGTATCAGTGTAAGAACGGACATGCAGATCAATGATACAGAGGAGGAAATTCAGAGATTCGTACACGAATGGTCAAATGATTTTTCCACAAAGGTGCCAAAGTAATTCAATGGGGAAAGTGTAACCTCTACTAAAAATGATACTGGAACTGAATATTCATGTTTTAAAAATAGACATCAACCTTTGTCTACCTCACATAAAAAAGATCTAATATGGTTCATAGATCGAAGCATAAAGTGGCAATTATAGAAAGTACTTTGAAGAAATTCTAATTTGAAATTAGAAAAAAAATTAAGAGAAATTCTTTGTAATTTTGAATTAAGCAAATTTTTTAACTAGGATATAAAAGGCATGAATTATCTATCATAGAGAAAGTTGATATATTGGACTGTATGAAAATTTTAAATGCTTTGGAAACTAAAAAAAAAAAAAAAAAAAAAAACAAGTAAAGCCTATAGGAATGTATTTGTAAAATAAATATTAAAGTATTTGTAACCAGAATAAAACTAAACCATTTTAATGTATAAAATTATGTCATAATGATATATATATATATATATATATATGATATACAAATCTTTGTATACAAAGATATACAAATGGTCAAGAAACCTAGGAAGAGAAACTCAACACCTATAGTTACTAGGGAAATATAAATTAAAACACAATTCAATACCACTAAACACTCACTAGAATAATTAAAATTTTAAAGACTGGTGATAACCAAGTACTGGTAAGCATATGAAGCAACTGTCGTATTTACGTATTTCTGATGGGAATGCAAAATGGTACGGCATCTTTGGGAAGCAGGTTATCATTATTATATAACTTCAAACATTCACTTATATACAACTTGCCAATCTTACTACTACATATTTCCCCAGTAGGAATGAAAATATTTATCCATACAAGACTTGTTCCTGAATATTTTTTTAAAGTTTTATTTCTATTAGCCAAAACACTGGAAACTATCCAAATGCATACTGCTTGATGACTAGTTAAACAAATTGGATTACATCCATACACGGAATACTATTCAGTAATGAAACGGAATTACTGATACATGCAACCTGTATAAATCTTTTAAAACATTATGCCAAGTGAAAGTAGCCAGACACAAATAACTCTGCTCTTTTTTATGGCCTACAAACTAAATTTGAAAAAAGGCAAAACTATAGTTACAGAAAGCAAATTGGGGGTTGCCATAAGCAGGAAGTGGGGTTGCAGATTGGCTACAAAGGTACAATGAAGTGACAGAAATGTTCTGCATTATTTCAGTAGTTAGAAAATTGTATATTTCTGTCAAAACTCATTAAAATTGCTTCATTGTATTATATTTAAATTATACTTCAATAAAGCTTATTATTTAAAAAATAACTTTAGTTCTTACGTGTATTGATAGATCTCTTATGTCTCCCTAAAAATACATAAAACCAAGCTGTAGCCCGACCACCTTGGGCACATATAGTCAGGATCCCCTGGGGCTGTGTTATGGGCCATTGGTCACCCATATTTGGCTCAGAATAATCTCTTCAAATATTTTAGATTTTGACTCTTTTTGTTGATAATATATACATAAAATTTATCATTTAACCATTTTCAGTGGTATTAAGTATATTACAATGTTGTACAACCATCTTTACAACCCGTTTATAGAGCTTTTTCAACCTCCCAAATGCAAAATCTATAACCATTAAACTATAGCTCCCCATTTCCTCTTCCCTCAATATGATCCCATTCTTGTCATAAAAGTCTGGAAGCATACACATCAATTGTCTCAAATGCTCATCTTACCTGAACATTTACTAAGTATTTGCTTGACACCTATTTTTTTCCTCCAAAAAAACAATGGATGACTAGATTAAAAGCAATTTTAAAAACTATTTTGAACTTTATAAAACAAATGATTTATTATATGTATAGCACTTAGAAATAGTACCTGGCACATAGTAAGGTCTACATTGGTGTTAGTTATTACCTTCTTTTTTGTGTTAATCTTTATTTTCTATTTTTCCAAGAGTGAATTATTCTTATGAACAGAACAGAATAAAGTTTAGTTGAATTTTTTTTTTTTTTTTTTTTTGAGACTGAGTCTCACTCTGTTGCCCAGGCTGGAGTGCAGTGGTTCAATCTTGGCTCACTGCAACCTCTGCCTCCTGGGTTCAAGCGATTCTCCTGCCTCAGCCTCCTGAGTAGCTGGAACTACAGGCATGTGCCACCCCACCTGGCTAAGTAAAAGTATTTGTATCTTAATAGAGATGGGGTTTCACCATGTTATTTGTATTTTTTGTATTTTTAGTAGAGACGGGGTTTCACCATGTTAGCCAGGATAGTCTTGATCTCCTGACCTCGTGATCCACCCGCTCACCCTCCCAAACTGCTGAGATTACAGGTGTGAGCTACCATGCCCAGCCAAAATTTTTAATAACAGGAAAACTACAAAACAGATAAAAATTTGCTATCCAAATCATATAATTTTTTGATATAAAACAAAAATATATAAAGAGATATGAACACACATATAAGCAGCTGTATGAATAGAGCTGTCCCAAAATGTGACACTGAAAGGGCCTACCCAGGGGATCAGAGCACACACCAAACCAGGGAAGAAAGCTCCAACATGCTGGGTGCAGGTTGCACAGCTTTCAAATCTGTTTCTGAATAGTCAGATTTCCATAGTCTGTCTCTACACTCTACCCATTATGTTTCTGCGTCATCCCTGGCCTGATTTCTTTTAGCTGTGACTCATTTCATTTCAATCCTGGGGACTGGGCTAATTTGCTCAGTTATATAAAGGAATAGAATGGCACACATCCTGATTAGGAACTTCTGAAAATGCAGGATTTCCTCTGCATAGAACAGTAGGGTTTAGTTCTGCCAGGAAGATAGGCCTGTATCTTCCCTTTCTTTTGTTCTCCAAGCATTTTCTATCTCAATACCCTTAGAGTACTATGTGTATTACTCTCATTTATTGCTCCTCTGAATGTGAGGTTTTTGATAGTCAGTGGGGCAAAGCTTACATCCTCAGTAGATTCCTCTTCAATACGTGTAAATGACTCTAACTCTTTCCATGCAAGGATATTGAGTATGGCTATTTGGATCATCTGTGCTAGTTAAATTACACAGTCTCAGCCTTATCACTACTTTTCAAGGCTACTCAGAAAGTCACTAAATTATGTGTTCTGCTTACCAGAGGAAAAGGATATGTCATCGGGGTCTGTTGCTTTAACACTTTGGGGGCCTAATGTCTTCTTCAGTTCTTTTTAGTGACTAATCCAGACCACATTTGCATTAATAGCCTTAACCCCAGTCACAGGTTTAATTTGTTTAAAACTATATTTAGGCCTTTGGGAGCCTCTATAATGAATTTCATTAAACAGAAAGATTATATAATGTACTCTTTTATGATTAATTAACTCTCTATAAAGATGGTAATTATAATTAAACTCATAATTTGACTCGTGTGTCATTATCATAATAATTGATCAAGTCATTTTATCCTGTAAGCATTCAAAAACTGCAATGCATGTGAAACAGAAACAATTCTAAATCATCAAAAAAACACAGTTTTCACATATATTTCACACACTCTACAGCCTTTTTCCAGTCTTTTCAGTTAATGGCCTCTTTCCTGACTATAACAATTTTCTTCCCCCAGAACACTTTTTGTTACCCAAAAGATGACAATAAATTTATCTATAACATTCATATTTCATATCAGAATGACTGTTTGGCATATCTGATGTTTCTGTTTTTAAAACGCAGGATATGCTACTGCCCTCAGGATATTCAATATGTGGCCTTTGGCTACACTATTAAACAAATGGACAGCATTAATCAGAGACTCCATGCAACATGTTTTTAGAGGTATGACCTGGGTAACCTTTGAAGGCACTGACACTAGATACTGTAGAATAGTCTTATTTCAAAAATGAGAAGGAAGACTCTTCCGGTTCTGACTGCTCACAGCAGCCCAGAAAACCCACACAAATACCCACCGGGAATTATAATTAACCTTAATGAACTGCCACATTCCAGGCTTTCAAAGGTCTTATCCTGAAACATCACTGCTCTTCATAGTGCACCGCTGTAATCTGGAGGCGTATACAATAGCAGCTGTGAGGAAATGCTGCAGGCAAAACAAACAGCAGCATCATTACAGCTATTTTTAGCCTGTAGGATGGAATCAGCTCAGGGCTGCTGGCTCGGCTCACACATTCACCTACTGAGGCATCAGCGTTCCATAGCACACCAGAGCAGGACCATTTCAGTAACGACTCAGAAGACTTCAGGACAATTCTGACTGAGCACAGACTTCATCCTGAAATTGCTATATGCAGGTAAAAGTCTCAAGGAAACAGTGGAAGACCCATTGTGAATTTTACATTTCTCTCATCCAAAACTATCTCCTTGAGAGAAGGGCAGTGGAGTGAATATACATATTGACCTTTTGGCTCATGTAATTTGTCTTTATTAACTATTTCTATTCCTTTATATATACATATATAGTATATATAATATATAATAGATAAGTATATTAAATATATATGTTATATATATACACACACACACGAATATTCTTTTCTGTAAGTCATCTTGAGAACTTGTTTGAAAAGAAGAGAGTTACAAATAAATATTAAGACCTCCAGCATGAATTACATTTTAATTACCTCGGCCAAACTAAGGTAATACTGCTTAGTTTAACCCACTCATTTCTATAGAGGTAGAAACAGGACCTTGGTTTCTATGTCTATAAAATGAACGGGTCAAACTAAGTGGCTTTCCAACCCAGAGCATGCTCCCTTTCTGATTGTCCCCTGCCACCTGCCTCTGGCTTCCTGCCACTTCTGGAACACACTCTATGCTCCAGTCACAGATCTCTGTACCCTGACACATGCTGTTCCTCTACCTGGGATAAGCTTCATCCATTTTTTTTTTTTTTTCAGTTTCACAATCCTACTTATCTTTCAAAACTCTGCTCAAGCATTGCTTTCTATAAGAAGCCTTTCATGCTCACCTGTACCAAGCATTTATTCTCACTCTGCTGCAAGCCATGATTGTAAATAACTTTCAAGTACAAAACCATCTTTCATTCATCTTTGCAATTCCAACACCTAGTACAACACCTGCCAATAGGACCTAAAAATATTGTGTATTGAACGATTAAATGAATGTCTTTTCCAGCTCTGACATCTACTTAGATTGAGATAAGCCAGTCAGATAACCAGCACAGCCCTCACATATTACCCAAAGGGCAGCTGCCTCTGATGGAGGTGGGAAGGCTGAGGAAAGTACAGAGAAAGATCAAACTGACTCTATAGGACAGGCCTGGCTGGGATGAGCATCAGTTAAAAAAAAGAAAAGAACAAAAAGGAAGTTTCCATTACTAATTTCGCTTATGACTAACCTGGAGATTTGTACAGTAAGTTAATTAAATGTGATCAAGCTTGGACTTTTGGATAAACAAGTAGAATAACCTGACATCAGTCAAGATTTCCAAAATGTGTCATATACACTCAAGAAGCAGCAGGAGAGGCATCAAATCTTAAAGAGATACCCTTAAAATACCTAGATTACAGGTCCCATTGGTTATAGGGTTCCTCAGAGTTCTCACTGGGGCATTACTTACTGCCCCACCCCAGAGGTATTTTGAAAATTTGTGGAGTTTTGTTTCTTTGTCTTCTACTATAACTGTGCCTATGCATTTATATATTGAACTGTATATTATTTTACTAAAATTAGTTTCCTATTACATTTCCCTTAAATTACACTTTCATTTCTATTTAAAAATTGAGTGTTCATATGATTTATTATCTATAATTTTTTTCATGAAAGGAAAGGAATTATTATATAATATTTACTATAGAAAAACTCAGTCTCACCTCCAGGGATCACAGAAAACACACCAAGAAAATGAGGAATAGATCATGGCTCCCTCCACTTGGCTTTTTCCAGTCTTCATTGTCACACACTCTTCAGCTACCAGAAGCCACGGCCCCTGGAAGCCCCACCTAGACTTCTCAGACTAGGATGTCTTGCTTCGAGATTTGAAGCAGATACCAATGCCTTCAATGATGTCAGATCTGCTGCCTTTGAAGGAACAGAATGCTTTATCCCACTGTGGAAATCAAGGAAGTCAGAGGATACACTTAAATTTGTCCTTGAAACAAGAGTAGGAAGATTGAGGTTTTTCTCCCTCCCTTTTTTTTTTTTTTTTTTTTTTTTTTTTCTTTTTTTAATAGGTGCAAGAACTGGATCAATCATAATCCTTTGTTCATAACACATCATTATCACTGACTCACACCAAAGGATTCAAAGTCCCTTGAACAAGATGAATTACAGCAGAATAGAATCCTAACTTAGGGTTAGATTACAAAGTCAGTGTACACAGCCCAAATCACCTAAATCTAACTAGAAGTTTCCTTATATCAAGCATAAAGTATAGTGTACATGATTTTGATCAAGAACCCTGGATAATAGTTATTATGCATGTCAAAGTTTGAGAATCAATTAGCTAGAATAATGGAAGAAATAAAAATTATCTAAGCAGGCTTCTGATCATTTCAACTTTTCTGCTGCTGTGACAAATGTCAATATTTGGCAGTTAAGACGAGATTGGTAGAGAATTCCAAAATGATCTTATTCCATTAAGATTTGTTTTATTCTGTTGGTTTTTCTTTTAGGATATCTCTCAAGTTTTCTTTGTTTCTATTTTTTTAATTTTAGAATAGTTTTAGATTTAGAGAAAAGTTGTGAAGATTGTTGATATGGTTTGGCTGTGTCCCCACCTAAATCTCATCTTGAATTGTAAAGCTCATAATTCCCAAGTATCAAGGGAGGGACCAGTAATCTCCATGTGTCGAGGGAGGGAGGTGATTGGATCATGGGGGTGGTTATCCCCATGCTGTTCATGTAATAGTGAATGAGTTCTCACAAGATCTGATGATTTTATAAGTGTTTGGCAAGTTCCTCCTTGGGTCACTCTTCTCTTTCCTGCCCCCATGTGAAGAAGGTCCTTGCTTCCCCTTCACCTTCTGCTATGATTGTAAGTTTCCATTGAAAGTTTCCTGAGGCCTCCCCAGCCATGTGGAACTGTGATTCAGTTAAAGCTCTTTTCTTTATAAATTATCCAGTCTCATAATGCTATAAAGAATTATGCAGTTCTTTATAGCAGTGTGAAAACGGACTAATACAATTGTATAGAGTTCCCATGTACCCCACATCCAGTTTTTTCTCATTGTAAACATTTTTATTAGTATGATACATTTGTAACAACTCATGAAGTAATATTGATACATCAGTATTTACTTAAGTTTTTAATTTATGCATATTTTCTCAATTTTTACCAACTATCCTTGTTCTGTTCCAGGAGCTCATGCAGGATCCCACATTACATTTAACTATTATGTCTCCTTAGGCTCTTTGTGACTGTAACAGTTTCTTAGAATTTCCTTGTTTCCAATGACCTTGCCAGTTTTGAGTAGTACTGTTCAGGTAGTTAGTAGAATGTCCTTTAATTGGTATTATCTGATGTTTTATCATAATTAGATCAGAATTATGGGCTTTTAGAAAGAAAATTACAGAGGTAGAGTGCCAGTCTCACCACATCATATCAAGCATGTATACTGTAAACATGACTTATCACTGCTGATGTTAACCTGGCATTCCCACCAGTGATGAATGAGAGCTCCTGTTGCTCTGCATCTTTGTCAACTAGCAATTAATATTGTAAGCTTTTTGGATTTCAAACATTCTAATACATGTGTAGTGGTATCTCATTGTTTTTTTACCATATATATCAGGTCAAGCACCCTTTTCATGCTTATTTTCCATCTGAATATCTTCTTTGGTGAGGTGTTGCTCAGGTTTTTGGCCAACTTTTTAGTTTTTTGTTTCCTTATTGTTGACTTTTAGAAGGCTCTTTTTAGTATATTTTGGGGATACAAGTCTTTGATCAAATATGTGATTTGATTTTCTCCCAGTCAGTGAGCTGTATTTTTACTCTCTTGACAGTATCTTTCACAGAGCAAAGTCTTAATTTTAATGTCTAACTTCTTAATTTTTCTTTCATAGGCCAAGCTTCTGATATTATATTAAAGAATTCATCTCCAAACCCAAGATCACATAGATTTTCTCCTATATTTTCTTCTGTAAGTTTTATCGTTTTGCATTTTGCATTTAGGTCTATGATCCATTTTGAGTTCAATTTTGTGTGTAAGGTTCGTGGCTTGGCCTCAAATTGTTCCATATTCCATTCCATTTTATGTATATGTGTTGGAATAGAAGGATGAGGTGGTGGGGAGGGCAGTGGTGCAAGACCAGGGTCTGAATTAGGTGAATAAATGTTGTGATCCTATTGTGTTCACTATGAGGACATTTCATTTTTTTTTTCACAGTTCCTCCAGGGAAGCAGTGAAGTAGTGTAAACAAATTTTCCAAGGACTACTTTGGTGTCCTCATTTTCCTCTGAGAAAAATGCCTGCCTGAACTTTATGGGTCTCTTTTGGAGGTCAAAAGAGATTATAAAAAATTAAGGCACTTTGAGAAATTCAAAGGCCAGTACAAATGTAATTTAACAAATGCCACTTTATAATGAACAATCTTCCTTCAGGCTCCCTTCTTACACCATGCCTGGGAGGAAGAATCATTCCCTTACTTATGGGAGAACTTTACATGGTGTAAACATTCGTTCTAGGGAGCATTTCCCCATCAAGCTACAGGCTGATGCTCTGACTGGTGTTCCCTGCAAAGCAATTTGGTAAGATTAAGTATCCCCACCCTCAATGTGTTTCTCCCTCCCCAACTTTCCTTTTCTGAAAAGGACTGCGTGAAACCACATGGAAATGATGCATTTGCACGCTATTCAGAAAACATCTTGGCTGTCTGGGCTTGGCAGTGGATAAGCCCCTATTTTGAGCTCTCTTCAACTCACCATGCTCTGCCTAGAGGAGGCAGAAATCATCCTTTGCCTCCACCTCCACATTGTAAGTTGAATGTCAGCCACAATCCCTGGCCACAGAGCCATCTACGAAGTAGACATCAGCCCTACATCATCCAAATCATCTGCCAAGTCATATCCCAGGGGGTCGGTGGCATGGAGTCACATTCATCCTGGAGACTCGAGTTTGGCAATGGCAAACTCGTCACTAAATGAAAAGCGAGCCAGTTCTTGAGCTTTTGTCTTCTTTCTGAGTTTCCCCAAGTCCAAAATTCCCTTTCAATAAAAAGAGGAAAGTTGGATTCTTGGCCCACACGTATCCTCAACACATTGCCAAATCATTCTAGCTTTGAAATGAATTACCTAATGCTTACAAAATATGAAATCTTTCTGAACCTTCTCAAATCAAACTGGAAAGAAAAATACTTCAGATTGAAGATTTCAAATGCGAGATCTGAATAATGACTCAGTTCTTTCCTTCCATAAGCAAACTGCTAGTTTTCAAGTATAAAATATTCTCTAATAAGCAAAAGCAATAACGGTTTTCTGGAAAAGAAAATACAGATGAGTAATGATACATTCAGTATTGATATTTCCATTAGCCTGAAAGCCCATTAAAGACATTTGTAATTAATTACAAATATATTTTGAACACAGAAGATTTAACAAGAATACCATGTGCACATTACATTCTAATTCCATTGATCTAGGTCTTTCTATCTCTGGAAACAATGTATGTAATGAATACCTAACCTTTGCTATGTGAAATGAGGGACTAAATGAAGCTCACATTTAAATGTAACTGAAGATGTGTCAAGTGAGTTGTAAGTGAATAAAGCATGTCAGAATGATTATTTTCTAAAGGTGACAGACACTGAAGCTGTATTTCCAGGTATGTGGAGAAGCTATTAAAATTCTTACAAGGTCTATCAGGTTCAGAGAATGACACTGGAAATTTATTATAGATGCCAAATTCAGTCGTATTCTGAAGTGTGTTAATGTTTCCCACTGCAGACTCCTATAAAATGTATTTCAAGATCTTTACAGGGAAAAAATGTGTTTATGAAAATCACAGGGACTCCAAAGAGGAAATAGAATAAATGAGAGAGAGAGAGAGAGAGAGAGAGAGAGAGTGTGTGTGTGTGTGTGTGTGTATGGTATGTGGAGTGTGTATATGCATTGCTGTATTATCAGATGAGATAAACTATAGACTCTAATATAGCCCTATCTATGTTCTTAACCTTCCAAAGGACCATATACCCAGTGTGTTCAACAAAGCATCAATTAACTACTCTAGTATTAGTCTTTCTTATTTTTATCTATGCTACTTTCATGGCCTTGTTTGCTCCCGGGGTAACCAGACAGCCAAACAAGCTTCTGTTTATTTGACTGTTTTCCAAATACCCTCTCAAACACACAAACTCTCCACTATAAAACCTATGTGAACAGAAAGGAATCATGGATAAATAGATCTTTCAGTTTCTCTCTGTAATTCCTTTCACTCTTTCCCACTGTCTTTTGTCTGTTTATTGGTTTATTTGGTTGATTTGGGGGCTAGATGGCTGTTTGCTTGCTTACAGCAAGTTGAGACACTTGTTTTATTTATTTTAATTTAAGGTGTTATACTTTAAACTGTGTTTAATGTCATTAGCTCTGTCCAAGGATGATACAAGTTAAGAAATATTCTTCCCAGTGGCACACTTGTCTCCATATAGATGTAGGTAACTGATTTTGCACTAACCTAGCAGAACTATTCTAGGAAGAATATACAGAAATTGCATTTACTTTGTTAAAGACTTTCATCACAGAGGGGGAACTCTGATGGGAAAGACTCAAAGGGCCAATGTGCTTGTGAAGTACAAGGGATCAAGCAATGCACTATAAGACTAGGGCTGTAGTATGTTATCACACCCCAGTGAAAAGTAAAACTCCTGTGCCGTAGCTGTTTTGCAACAACTCATTGATTATTGGGAAAACTGATTTCACCTGTTATCTGGCGGTATGTAATTAACATAAATAAGAATGTATTATCCTGTGGTTGGATCACAGAACATCAGAAAGGTCCATCTGATATCAAGAAGAAAACAAAAAGAGGAAATTACAGTTCAATTCTTAATCCCAGTATTGCAGGATACTTAAATCATTGTCTATGATCCATTCATGCAGATTAACTGGCAGTCACCCCACACTACAGAGAGGTAACTAGTAAACAGCTTTAGATCCAAGTCAGCAGTATGGGCAAAGGATCAGCTCTGAACTGCTCTGTTATGCTCCTGTCATATCATGCCCCTGGCTTGGAGGAATCTTAGGTAAATGTGTAGACTCATGTTCTTCTCATGGGTATCAAAGGTTTTTTTCATCACTACTAGTAGCTAAGATTACTAATCACCCTACAACAAGATAAAAGAGTAAACACAAAGCCTGTCATACATGCCTGAATTTTTTCCAAGCAACCATTTTTCACCAGGTCTCACTAACCAGGAGATCCCCCTTTAGGTTCAGACCCCTCCTCCTGCCCATCTTCCTAACATTTAAATCTTCTTTTTCACCAAACTTTAACCCACTCTCCACCATCAAGGCTACATTCTTCTCTAAGGCTTGAAGAAACAGTGTGGAACACGCAAGAAATAATAAAAATCACATAATCAAATATATATATATATTTCTCCATTAATGCAAGAATATGTCACTGAGAACAAATATACCACCTAGAAAATACAGAATAAGAATATACTCCCCACAAGAAGCAGAGAAAGCTAGAATGGGAAAAGATAAACAGTTTTCTTGAACCCTTACCTTTTTATTTTTTAGTCTGCTGGGCAATTTACAACCTGGAAGTTAGTAATAATTGGTGGTAATTTGCTGGTGACAGTCATGTGAATGTGCTTGTATCTGAGTGGCTGGAGGCCCCGCATACCGCCTTATCTTGTTTATGCGCCAGGTTCTGTGACCAGTGTCAAAAACACACCAACACAGCCATCGATCTTACCTCAGGGGGTTTTTCATATATGCCTACAACAGTATCACTTCTGTTGCCATCTTTTTTTTGTAGCCTCACTCAAATACTTTTTAGTGTGCTACCTACAATATGGTTCTTCAAAGAAAGAAAGCCATCCAGAAAGAAAGCGTACACCTGCTGTTTGAAGCTGATGGTGTATTGTTGGTAGATGACAAAAAGAAACTGAACTCCTCAACTCCTATTTTGCTTTTGTCTTCACAGTCAAGGGAAAAGATATTTAGACAAAAATGAGTAGAACAAACATTGGTTACCTGGAAATTGAAGCTCTTGATAAGAAAAGGGGTTGTAAGGGAGCGCCTGTAGTCTACAAATAAGTTCAAATCTCTTGACCTGAGAATTACATTTCAGGTTACTGAGCAAACTTTCACTTGAGTTTGACAAACTACTGTAGATAATCTTTAGAGGATAAAAAGTGAAAGTTGCTGGAATACTGTAGATAATGTGATTTTCGTTTTCAAAAGTGGCAAGGTGTACTTGGTACAAAATTAAATTCCAGGCGGGACCCAAATATGAAAAGAAAGTACGTGAGCATGACTAATGCAGAGGTTGGTAAATTTTCATGAATGATTAAAAACAATCCCTTTCAGAAATGTGATTCAATAACACAAACCTTGGCCCCCAAATATGGGACAAATAACTCAAATATAGGATGAGTATCCTCCCAAAATATGTACATGCACACAGACTAAATTTTACATACAGTCTCAGGAAGTTCATTACCCCCCTTAATTTCATTCATGACTTGACTAATGAGCTCATTAAAAAAAATCATATCCAATTAAAATAGTTTCTGCCTTAGCAAGGTTTCTAACTGATAAATCTATAAATAGGGTCAATAATGCATATATTAATTTAGACAACACATTTTGATAAACTCATCATATTCCTGTGAACAGGATGATAAAAAGTGGGTTGACTATTCAAATTAGTTTGTTATCCCTTTAACAAATATTTACTAAGTACATTTTATGTGTCATTTACTATAGGCACTAGGGATAAGGTGAAGCCCAAAATAGACAAGATCCCAACATTTGAATACCTTGTAGCCTATTGGATAATTCAGACAACAGACAAAAAATAATTTCAGATAGTGATATGTGGTATGGTATGAACAAAGTAAGCAACGTAATATGATAAACGGTGAGGTGTATGGGCAAAATATGTGGGCTATTTTGGTAGTCTAGATCAGTCTTTCTGATGTGTTCATACTTGATCTGAGACTTAAACCCTGTGAGGGTTTAAATGAGGAACGAGGGAAAGAATATCCTAGAGAGAAAGACAAGAAGGTGTGAAGATCTGAAATTGAACAAACTTGGCTTATTCAAGGAAGAGAAAGGCCAAGGAAAATGGGAGATACAAGGTCAAAGGTCAAGGGAGGCCTTTAAATCATGGTAAGAACTTTGGATTTCATGCTAAATGAGATGGGAAAGTATTTAAGGATTTGAAACAGGACAGTAACATAATCTGACATGCACGGGTTGCAATGTGGCAAATAGATTATGCTAGGTGTTAAGAGCAGAGCTAGAGAGGGAGGAGTTGTTGCAGCCTGGAGTAGGACAGTGGTCATGGAGATGGAGAGAGGTGAATCTATTCACAATTTGAAGGATTTGCTAGTAGATTGGATATGGGAAATAAAAGAAAAGAAGCAACTTAAGATAACTTCTAGGTTGTTTTCTTGAGCAGCTAAGTGGGATAGGAAACCTATTTACAGATTTAGGAAAGACTGGAAAACAAACAAGTTGACTGGGAGGCAGAGAGGGAACAAAACTAGAGTTAAATTAGTTTGTTATTAAATGGTCCTTATTAATGATAGTACCACCTCATTAGAAAGCTTTAAGTAATGTGGTAAGTGACTATATCCTTGACCTTGTCTTGCTCAATTTTTATTAATAGCATGGTTTAGAGAAGGAGAACTTGTCAAATCTATAAATAAAGACATTTAAGACCGTATTTAGGTTGAAAGTATGTGCCAAATATAATAAAAATTAAATTTAAAAGGAAAAGTGTAAAGTCCTTCTCTTGGGTCCAAAACCTATATATTTAAATATAGGTTGGGAGAGATGTGGCTTGTAGCAACATGTGAAAAAAGACATTGGGTTTTGGTCAACTATAAATTCAAATTCCTAAGATGCAGCATATAAAGGACTTAGCAAATTGACTGGCACATAACCAACATTGAATCAACAGTATTTTTGTCATCATTATTATTGTCATTTTTATGGTTATTTTAAAAGTTTGAACCAATACATAATGTTTGTCAAAGAAACTGATGCAGCTTAAAGATGAGTTAATAGAAATGGAGCATCTACAGTATGGGAAGTAATAATTTCAATTTATTCTCTACTGATGAAACCACCCTTGCATTATTATGCTTAACTATGTAGTAGTTATAGACATGCTGCCCTTAGGAAACCAATGGAAATGGTAAAGGGATTAATGGCACATCATGTGAAGAATGTTAAGGAAATGAGGATATTTGGAAAAGAATAAAAAAGAACCATAGGGAACATTTGAAGAGCTCTCTTATAATAAGAAAGTAGACTTTGACTGCATGTCCCCAGGAGATAGAAAAAGGATGATTGTATAAGAGTAATGAGGGGACAAATTTTGACTTGCTTAAAGAACTTTCTAATAGTCTGGGATTACCCATGAGTGAATGGGCTCCTTTGAGAGGCAGAAAGTTTTGTAACATGAGGGATATTCAAGAATTCATAGCTTCCTGGTGACAAGAGTGTTGGAGAGAGAATCAAAGAATAACAAGACTGTTACACTAGTGACTGTACAGGTTCTTTCCCGCCCAGTGGTTCATAATCACTTTGTATATACAGAAGCATAATATACAATCTCAGTTTGATGTTTTTTCTTTTTTTGATAGAAAGCAACAAAATAGAAAATATCTGTGGTCTTTTAAATTTGAGAATATCAGTGACAATGGACACACACACACAGGCCCAATAAATGCTATATATTTGCCAAAATGTTATGTGGAAAATCCTTTCCCATAATCAGAATTGATGCATACAAAACATTGCAAGGGTGTTGGCCATGACCTCAAATTTCTGCCAGGAAGTAGCCAGTCTATAAGTTAGTCTTCCTTATATATATATATGGCGTAGCCCTTACTCACATTTTTGCTTAGTAAATTATTTCTGCTATATTACAGTTGTAGAATCTCATTTGATTTATGAAGAAATGTTATGAAACCAAATGTGGGTTCCTCATTGAACCCATTATTTAAACAAAAAATAATTTACTTTACTAGATGACTTAGAGCCACAAACAAAATCTTATTAAATTTGGTTTATGGATCCAAAACCATTTATCAACTTCCACTTCCCAGTAGAATGGAAAATACAACAGTTGTGTGAATTACCTCTAAGTTCCAGACTTGCATATCCAAATGACTACATGGCATTTCCACTTGAACACTTGACAGAGTTCCCAAATTTAACATACCCCAAATCAGCTCTTGATTTATATCTCTAAAGCTTGTCACATCTCCAACCTCCCCACATTGGAAATTGTACCTCTATCCCTCTATCCACCTGTTGCTCATGCCAAAACCCTAGAAGTCATCCTGAGATCGATCTTTTCCTCCTCCCTTTCCCTGTAAGACTGACTGATCCTTCCTCCACAATGTATATGAAATTATTTGACTTCTTGCAATCTCCTTGGCCATTACCTTACCCAAAATTACCATCAGTCTTCTCCTGGTCCTCAATGGCAGCTCCCTGCCAGTCTTCCAGATGCTACTTGAAAGCATTCCTATCTATTCTCTTCAGAAATCGGCCAGAGATATTGACTTGGAATGTAAATCAAATTGTGTCATTTCCCGATTAAATTTCAACTGTTTCTCAACATAGAATATTAACTCCTTACCATGTCCCTCAGGCTTCAACTGATATGATATCTACCTGTCTCTCCATCTTCATCTCATGCTACTCATTTCTTCTCTCAATATGCTCCAATCTTCTTTCAAGTCTTCAAAAACATCAAGCTCTTCCCTGCCCTAGGTCCTCCAGATATTCTCTTTCCTCTTCCTAGCACATTTTGGCCCCATGTTTTCTCTTGGCTGGCTCAAATCATAGATTTCACCTTAAATTAACCCTTTTTGAAGGGGCTTCCTTGACAACCCTCTCAAAAGCTGATTCCCTGCCTGTGCCACCCTCCTATCCTGGCCCACTATCTCTAGCTTACCACTCCCATCATTTCCTTCCAAATATTTGTCAAAATTTGTAATTATTTTACTGATGTACATATTTTACGTGTTTTTTTGCTCCAAACTATAAGCTCCAAAAGACAGAGGGCATCAGTTTTGTTTACTGCGCATTGGGCAAGTACAGCACAAAGCTAAGAGCATATGTTCTGAAGCTGGAGTGCCTGGGCTCAAATTCTACTTTGCTAATTCATAGCCTTTCTGACCTTGACTTCTCTGACTTCAGTGACATCTATGTGAAAGATGAAAAGAAAATGTACTTACCTCAAAGGTTTTTAGGACGACTAAATAAAGATACAAAGTGCTTTGTATATAGTAAACACACAATAAATATTAACAATCATTATTTTAGTGCCCAGCATATAGTAAGTACTGAATAAGCATTTGTTTTTTTTTTTTTGTTTTTTTTTTTTTTTTTTTTTGAGAGGGAGTCTTGCTCTGTCGCGCGGGCTGGAGTGCAGTGGCCGGATCTCAGCTCACTGCAAGCTCCGCCTCCCAGGTTTACGCCATTCTCCTGCCTCAGCCTCCCGAGTAGCTGGGACTACAGGCGCCCGCCACCTCGCCCGGCTAGTTTTTTGTATTTTTTAGTAGAGACGGGGTTTCACAGTGTTAGCCAGGATGGTCTCGATCTGCTGACCTCGTGATCCGCCCGTCTCGGCCTCCCACAGTGAATAAGCATTTGTAAAAGAATGATTTCCTCAAACAGTAGTCTTTATAAAAAATGTCAAAACTAACTGGAGATTATCTATAAGATTAAGAAATGACCTTTACCTGCAAGAGATTTATAACCTCAAGTCAATTGTTGTTGCTGTTTTAATCTATTCACTCATTTTGGGTTGACTTCCCAAGTAGATTTTTAAACTCTTCATCACCGTAAGCTCTCAAAGGACCACCCACAGCCTTCACTTTATACTACATCAAAACAATAAAAAGTATTTTTATGCTGTCTTAGTCTGTTTTGTGTTGTTGATAACAAAATATTACAGACTGGATAATCCATAAACCATAGAAGTTTATTTGGCTCAAAGTTCTGGAAGCTGGGAAGTCCCAGATGGAGGAGCTGCCTCTAGTGAGGGTCCACTCGCTGTATCATAACATGGCAGGAGGCACCACAAGGTAAGAGGTGCTGGAGGGAGGGCAAGAGATAAACTCGGAGACTCAAGCCCTTTTATAATCATCCTTATTCATGAAGATGAAGCCCTCTTGACCTAAACACCTCCTTGGGCTCAACCCCCCAACCCTGTTGCATTGGGAATTAAATTTCTCAAACATGAACATTGGCGGATACATTCAAACTATAGCACTGGCCAATTCCCAATTTTCCTCACCTCTACCTCTAAATTTAACTCTGCCTTTAATTTCTCTCTTGTTTAGCAACTCAGAAAGAGAAAAGCCCCTCCTTTTACCTGAGTCAACTCCTTTTCCTATGTTTCTTAATTTTATACTCTCCTATTGAGTTTATGCTCTCAGTCTACAAGGATGCTAATGTCTTCCCCAATATTAATAAAACTTTCTGGTAATTTTACTTTTCTTTTACCACCAAATTTATTTTCCATACTCAATACTTTCATTTTCTCACCAGCATTCACTTTATAACCCACTTTCCAGCACCATTTGTCATTCTCACTGAAGTATTTCCTTCTTTCCAATAATGCCATGTATTTTCACCCTCCATGGCTTTGTTCCTATGTATCCAGAATGATTTTTCTTGCCATTATACTTCTCTATCAATCAATCAAATTATCTTTCAAAGTCTGATGCAAATTCTCTTCTTTTGTTTAGCTCACTCTATTCCTTTTCTCCCTAGGCAAAATTATTACTCTTTCCTTTGTCTTTAATAGAACTTCACTTGTATTTCTAATGTATTTTAAATTCTTTCTAGAACAAGGTAGATAGATGATGGATATATTAATATAGAGGTAGGTATTCTCTCTCCTAGCTTTTGAACTTCTTAATAGCAATGTATATGTCTCACTTATTCCTGAATATTTATTGAATTATTCATCACTTAAAGTGTTTCTTTTAGCACTGACAATATTTCAGTCACTGTGTTGAGCATTTTAACTTTAATCCTAAGAAATCAAGAGGAAAACTATATTATCTCCATTCACAGACAAAGGAAATTAACCTTATAATAGTTTACTTGCCTAGAACAATAGTCAATTTACTTGCCTAGAACAATAGTCAGTTTACTTGTCTAGTACATCAGCTTTTGTTCTTAACCATCATATTATATCTCCTCCCAAAAATTTTTGGAAAGGAAGAAAATGGAGAATTAATGGGATGAGTTATAAAATAAATGTAACAATGTAAACCTAATCTCCAAAAACACTTCACCAACAGTTGTGCTTCTTTAATTTTCTGTTTTCAGTCTCCAGTAGATTCTTTTTTAACAATAGCTTAAACCTAAAAATTATTAAACGAGAGCAACAGGTAGGATTATATTCTGCTGCTTATTCAACTGTCAGACTTTTCTCAGTTTACCTTATTCTATATTTTTTCAGACCATTATTACTAAGAATTCTTGCTTTGGGAGAAAACAACAAAGGAAATTCAAGTTACATTCTTACTTTTACAAGTGTTGAGGGGCCTTCATAAGAGAAATACAAACATTAATAACTATAAATAAGCCTGAATAAATAATACAACTTTCTATTACTATATTAAGCCTTTAGGAATTTAGGGATGCCTGGCTCTTGCTCAGTCTAAATGAATAGACTGGAGACTGGTGATATTAGAAAGAGAGGGAGAATAAAAGAGCCAGAAGATGTAATTTAAAATGAGCATGAAGGTAGAATTAGGGAGAGAAATCAAAGTATTAATTGGGTGGACAGAGAGGGTTGAAGGAAGTAATCTTCTCTTACTTAAGGAGCAATATTTTCATCTCTAACCTCAGCAATATTAACACTAAAATACTAGGCTCATACAATATATACATTTGAAAATTATAAAGCACATGGCTTATATTGGATAAAAGATTAGAAACAACCTAGATATGCACCATTAGAAAATTGATTAAATAAATTGTTGAATAACCATATAATGGAATATAATACCAATTATAAAAAGAGTATTGGCATGGAAAAGCTCTTAATATTTGTTATTTACTGAAAAAAGCAAAACTACCCAAAAAGTATATAATGGATAACTCTGTTTATGTAAATAAGTAGGACTACATATTATATGTTGTGTATATTCATATATTGCTAGATAAGTGATATAAAATTACCCAATATTGTTATTTTTGCTCATTTCTAGAAGGTATAACAATAGGATGGGATGAGGACATGAAGAAAGAAGTGGAGAACTTCATTTTCTGAGTTTAAAAATTTGTACTTAACTTTTTTACAATAAGTATATATTACCTTGATATACTTGTGTGTGAATATATTCAGATTTACTTTAAAATATAGTAATCATGGAATAAAGACAATTTTAAATTAGTGATAAAAGTTTTAGAACTTATCTTTGTTCTTAGGGGTTATAATTAACATGGTAACCATCAAATTATAGAATGTAAAGTTGAAAGTATTTTATCTGATCTCCCTTTTTAGGTAAGAAAATAACACTAACAGGGTAAAGTGATTTACTCAAGGTCTCATAGACATTTAGCATCAGAGTTGGAAGAAATTAATGAATCAGTGAAAACCAAAAGGAGGCCTGTCAGCTAAGTTAACAAGTGAATAGCAAAAAAAAAAAAAAAAAAAAAAAAAGTAATAATAAGCTGTTTGTATGTACAAGAATTACGAAGAGATTTGTTGTCTTTCATTTGTTCTTCTAAAGGAGTCACTTCTGTGTCTCAGCCCTGTAGTACTTGAAGGTGGGAGCAAGAGAAAGTTTAACAGCTGCTGCTAACTTAGGGGAAAAACAGGAAAATCAGGCATGTGGTGCCAATAGAGAACATAAAAGAGTGATTCACTCTCCAACAATATTTACAGCTCTCCTACTGTGTGCCAGGCTGAACACACTTGATGATGTTAATAGGAACGGGGAGAACAAACAGAGCATGTGCAGGGTCACCTGAAGCCTCCAGCCAGAACACAAACACCCAAACCAAATTAGAAGCAAATAAAAATAGATAACATCATACCATCCAGCAAAATAACTTGAGCACATTTTAAAAACTGAAAACCAAAATAGTTTCACTGGGTGACTAATGCTATCCTATGTAAACCTTTCCATGGAAGCTATCAAAGACTGTTTGTCCTTTTTCCTTCTTAATTGAAATAAACTTAGTCTAACGAACAAAAGGATTCAATTTTGGCTGCCACTCTATGTCAAACCAGGAAAGCCTTACTGGCAGTCCATTCTGAGTAATGATTTGGCAGGAGTTAGACCACTTGAAGTGATGACATCGCTACACGTACCCTTTCTTTCAGGACAACAGATATCAAATTGTGCTTTTTACCATTTTAGGTAATTTGATTTTGAGGCTTCAAAGCTCTAGATCCAGACCATATAAAGAATTAAAATAATTTTCGTAAGTGTGAAGGCCTCCATGAATACACAACTCATGAAATCTAAAAAGCTCCACAGATTGTACCAATGTCAGTTTCTTGATTTTGTTATTGGGCTACAATTGTGCAAGATGTTAACATTTGTGGAAGCTTGGGAAAGATGCGTGGGTCTTCCCTATATATTTATTTGCAACCTCCTGTGAATCTATAACTATTTACAAGTTAAAAGTTAGAAAAACAAAACCATCTAACTTTTTATTTAGAAATAAAAGTTAGAAAAACAAAATCTAAAGTACATTTCTTCTAAGTGCAATAGAAAGTGGGGGTTAAGTTATAAATCAAGTGGCCAATGTCTTCGATTAAGGGCTATGAATTGTATCACCTCAAGGGGTTATTTTCCGTTCACTGTCAGTCCCACTAACTTTCATTTAGAGGTTGTTCGGTTTAACAAGCATTCAAGCAGCATTCTGAAGCTAAGAAAAATTGCACTGTTGGCAGCTATATGACACCCAAACCACACTTCATCTTATTAATAGAGTTTCAATGCAGATTTGTCTATGTTCTTACTTTACTGCAGTGCTCATTTTCTTTCATTTGTTCTTCATAAAGTATTTACATCATCAGAAAAGTGATTTTATAACAGGTACTAAATATTTCCTCAAGTTATATTTTCTTTATCACATTTCTTTTTGTTTCTGGTAAAATATTAATTTTCTCTCCTATCTCAACAGTCAATCTAAATATGCTCTAACACTGGAATGAAAAATTGTAATCTCTTTTTCTTTATGTGGTGTCTTCAAATTTCCAGGTAGTTTTTCTCATAAAATCATTATTTAATCTTCTTATTGGATAGGGACATTTTAGAGTGACTATGCTCAAGGATGATATACTAACCTAAATAATTTAAAGCTTCTCTGAACTTACTATCTACCACCCTGCAGATAGTGGAAGTTTAATAACACTCGTATCTTTAGTTTGCCAACCAACAGAGAAAAGATGATAACAACCAGATGGCATGGGACACAGAAGGAAAATTTATGGAAGTAATAAGATCTTTGTGACTCAGGCAAGAATGAGAAAGCTTTAGATGTGGAAGGGCTGGTCCCATTTAAAGATACACTTTCTAAAAAGTGTCAAAAGATATTTGACCAATTTTTTCAGCAGTCAATTAAAACAAAAAGTGTAGTCCATGATGGTTATTTACAGGTGACCCTGACAATGGCATTGCTTTAGCCAGGACATCCAAGCCTAAAACCAATCCCTCCTACTCATGCCTGGGTATGACCTGCTTATATATACATCTTGCTGTATACTTGTCATACAACGGGATGGGAAACCAAGATGTTGGACCTGCTTTAATCATGGGAAACAATTACAAGGTTCTGTCTTATCTTCAGAACCTTTAATTATTCTTATTGGTAAATAGTGACTGACAGGAGACAGTAGTCCTTGCTACTCATATCAATCAAGTTGTGAATGTAAGGGGTGTTGTTGTAAAGAGAAATGATACGGGGGAGCCAGACGTGTTGCTGTGTGTGCTTCTTTCCTTGAGACAAACAGCAGCACCAGCTATAGCTCCCCCTCTTCTGAGATCAGAGGGAAAATGGATGGCTGTTTCTGTAATTGCAAAGCATTTAAATCTGTTTGCAAGGGATTTATTTATATCCTACAGTCAATACATTTAGTAAACTGAGCAAAACACTGCCTGCAATGACAACTTCTTAAACCACATTAAGCAGCTTTGTTTCCAGCTCCAGTCAATAGAGGGACAACAGGCAACTCCTCTGTGGTTTCTGGACTATTTGCCTTTCCCCATTAATTGACTTTGGAAATGGTTCTTCCCCTGATTGAATTTTGCTGCTGTATATAGAAAGTAACAAAAGGTGTTATAGTTGAAAGAAAGAGTACTGACAATCTTCTGACCCAATCCTTATCTGACAATCATACCATCAGCAGAAATATGTCTCATCTTCATTTTTTTTTTTCTAGACAGAGTTTTGCTTAGTCACCTAGGCTGGAGTGCAGTGGCATGATCATGGCTCACTGCAGCCTTGAACTCTGGGGCTCAAGTTATTCTCCTGCCTCAGCATCCTGAGTAGCTGGGACTACAGGCACCTGCCATCACAGCCAGCTATCCCATCTTGACAAATAAGCAGAAGAGAAGCCTCCTAAATATCTTAAAGAAGAATTTACTCCTGATAAACTAACTCTCATAAAGAAAAATTAACCACATAATGCCAAAATGTTGAGAAAATGTTAGGATTATGGACCTAGGAAATGTAATATCAGTAACGTCTTTCTTGGTCCATGTTCAAATATCATCTTAGAGTCAGAAATATCACTGTCCCATCTTATAAGAAGGAAGAAGGCAACAGGCAACAAAAGAATAGCCAAATTGGGCCACATCAAACTTAAATACTTCGGCTCAGATAAGGAAATAATTAATAGAGTATAAAGGCAAACTCTGGAATGGTAGAACACATTTGTAAATAATATATCTGATAAGGAGTTAGTATCCAGAATATACACAAAACTCCTATGACTCAAGAACAAAACAAATAACCCAATTTTAAAATAGACCAAACAAAAAAAAAGATATTTCCCCAAATAAGCTATACAAATGACCAACAAGCATATGGAAAAAAAAAAAAAAACAACAACAACAAAAAAGATGTTCCATAGTACTAATTACCAGGAAAATGCAAATCCAAATCACAGTAAGAAATGCTGCCACATCAATTAGGATGGCCACAATAAAATATTTATAAAAACACAATAGAAAACAACAAGTATTGATTAAGATAAAGAGCAGTTTTTCATAGCAGCTGTGCCAGTTTGCATTTCCACATTGGAACATGTGGTTTAAAGGTTTCTTGAAAAATTAAAAATAGAATTATTATATAATCAATTCCACAATCCTACTTCTGGGTATATATTCAAAAGAATTAAAAACAGGATCTCAAAGATGTATTTTCACATCCATGTACAGATTTCTAGCATTATTCATAATGGCCATGAAATAGATAAATAAATGGATAGAGTAAATATAGTATATCCATACAATGAAATATTATTCAGCTCTAAAAAAGGAAATTATGTTATAAGCCATAATATGAGTAAACCTGAGGACATTATGCTAAGGGAAGTAAGCCAGTCACAAAAAGACAAATACTGTATAATTGTACTTATGTGAGGTATCTAAAATAGTCAAATTTTTAGAAACATAAAGTAGAATGCTGGTTCCCAGGGGCTTGGAGGAGGGAGAAAGGGGACTTTTTCAATGGGTATAGAGTATCAATTATGCAAGATGATCTAGAGATTTTTTGTACATTATTGTGCATATAGTTGAAACTACTGTACTGTACACTCAAACATGATTAAGATGGGAATATTGCACCATATTCAAAGCAGGAAAGTCTCTTTCAGGCAGCAGCAGGGCCTAAAGAATACTTGGATTATCACTGCTGCATGTAAAAGTGGGAAAAGGAGCGAGAGGCAGACCACATCCACTACCTGGGTGCTTTGTGGAAGGCAGAACTTATGAATGATTGGTGAAAAAAAAAACTCTAAGCAAAGTGTTGAGGGTGTGGCATGGCTTCTCCTGACTGCTTAATAGCAAAATGTGAGAAGAAAGAAACAAAATAAATACGGAATTTATAATTAAAAGGAAAGCACGTATCACCTCTAGAGGTAGAGGCTTCAAACTCCAGTATTGGAGATTGAAACCCAGAAAGGGGAAAAAAAAAAGAAGCAAGCCATGTTGTAAAGAATGAAAAGTCGTATTCAGGAGAGAACACCAAGTACATGGCCAAGCAAAAGTTTGATAAGGTGATTAATATGGCTAAAGGGAAGCCAAATGCTATTCATCAAGATAACAGAAGAATGATCCCAAAGGCATTTCAGAGATTATTGGTGCCTGCCCCTTTCATTAGAGGCTCAGAGTATCAAGGCTTGGGAGACACAACTATGTCAAAAGAGGGGCCTTAGGCCCCTGTGTGACCTTAGCACTTACTGCTCTATGCCATTTCAGGTCCCTGCTCTCTGTACTCTAGCAGAGCACTCCAAGGCTTCTCCAGGTGTGGACCAAGTGAGCCCACATGTGACTCAGGTTGCCCCTCCAGAGGGCACAGGCAGTAAACAATGGCAGCGTCCATGTGGTGCTATCTCTGCAGGCACACAGGGTGAAAGAGCATGGGGGCATGGCTACATCCACCTTGATTTTAAAGGATGCCCAAGAGTGTCTCAAGGTCTGGGAGAGAACTGCCACAGGGACAGGGCTACAGTGAAAAGTCTCCACCAGGGCAATGCCTAGCAAAGCTGTGGGGTCAGGGCCACCACAGAGAGCCCCTACTAGAGCAATGCCTAGTGGAGCAACGGGGGCAGAGTAGCCCCCAAGACTTCAGCCTACAAGAGCTGCAGGCATGCACCTCCAATGCATAAGAACTGCTATACGGGCTGCACCCAGCAAAGCCATGGGGGCAGGCTTCCCTGGAGCTTTGAAGGCTCAGTTCTCATCCCAATGTGTTTTGAAGCTGGGTCATAGGGTCAAAAATTATTCTCAAGGTTCAATATTTAAAGTTGCTTACCTTGTCAGATTTTGGACTTAAGTGGGACATATTACCCCTTTATTCTTATTTATTCTTTCTTTTGTAATGGAATGCCTACCTACGCCTGTCCCATCATTGGATTTTGGATTTAGATAACACTTAGATAAGATTTTAGACTTAGATCTTAAAGTTGACGCTGGAACAAGTTAGGGCTTTTGGTGCTATTGAGATGGAATGAATGCATTCTATAGATGAGAAAAACATTTTTGGGGCAGCCAGGGATAGACTGTTATGGTTTGAATGTTTGTATCCCATCAAAATTCATGTTGAAACTTGATCCCCATTGGGCTGGTACCAAAAAGTGGGGTCTTTTGGGAAGTGATTAATTCCCTTATGAAAGAGGCTTCAGGGAGCTGCCTTTCTCTTTGCCTCTTCTGCCATGTGAGGGCACAGCCACAGGCACCATATACGAAGCAGAGAGTGAGCTCTCACCAGATACCGAATCAGCCAGCACCTTGATCTTGGACTTCCCAGTCTCTAGAACTATAAGAAACAAACTTCTATTATTTATAAGTTACCCAGTCTATGGTACTTTCTATAGCAGCAGGAAGAGCCTGAGACAACTCCAGTGATACTATCAGCATACTAAGCAAAATGTATTCATATCCTGAAATTTGACACTTCCTATCCCTTTCTTCTTGAAAATAAATTTTACTTTCTGAATAAAATTCCTCTCCTTTAATAGCTTGCCTGTAAGTATTTGCTCAGAATTATCTTGTTCTTTCCCCTAAGGATCTCACACACTACAACAGCTTCAACTCTCCCTGAAATTCAGACAACATCCAAATCTACATTTGTGGCACTGCAGGTCCTGCCCTCAAGAACTCTAAAATCTACCTATTTGACACCTGCTACGTTCTACTCTTCTCTGCCCAACCCCCCAAAAAACTTAAATTCCACCTTAAATTATCTTTCTACACTCTTCAATTAACTGGTTCTTCCTCTTGATTTTTGTTATTCTGTTAATTACAACAACATCCATCCAAGCATTCTTACATGAAATCTTGGAATCATATCTTCTCCTGTCCTTACATTCAATAAATTCCGAAGACTTGTAGATTTTTCCTCAGGAATTTGTTTCACTTTTCTTACCTCTATTTTCTCTCTCACCAACCTGATTCAAGACCTCATCATTTCCTACCTTTCTTTAACTAAACTTCCCATTAGAATTCTATGCGATTTATCAGATCAACCATTAGTCTAATCCCAGTGCTGGCTATATCCATCTCTGTGGAATCTCATAATATATTGTTAAATCCTCTTCTTTGCTCCATTTTGCCTTAATGTAATTTTATCACTGAATTTTGCACTTTTGGGGCAGATAACCTGTGTTTTCTCTTCTATAAAGAAATATCTAGCAGAGATTTGCCTATGGAAGTAATTAAGAATATTCTACTGAAATTGAATTCAATTAAGAAAGTCTTCTTTGAAAAGAACACATCAGTTGTACCAATTTAAGTAAGTTTTTCTGCAAAGCAGACGTCAATACTGTAGATATTATTAGAAAATATTGGTACGTTTACCAAATATATCATGAAGGACTAATTTGTAGAAAACAAATGAGTAAATTTCAAACTTTGTACAACCTTTTCTCTCCCTCATTTTCTTAATGTCTTGGATTATTTGACTCCATGTATGCCTGTGTTGTTATGGCATTCCCCAAAAGTGCATATCAAACCATACATAAACACATTTGCACATACTAGATAATTGTCAATAAATGTAAACCTAGTTTTAGAGAAAGGGAACAGGTTCACTTTACCTGAAGAGGAAAAAAATCTGGGTTAACCATGTACTGAGTTTAGTTATTGAACCTGAAACTCAGTGGTCCATGAGTGACTAACAGAGGAAACACACTTAATGGGGCTGAGGACTAATATTTGTTTTTAGGAATGTTACTCCCACAGTTGTTGTTCTATAGAAAATCACATACAAATTATTGCCAGATGTAACTTTAATTAAGAGTTAGGTAAATGTATGCATCATTTATCAATATAAACAATATGAATTTGAAGGGTTATATAAATATGGTCATATCTCTTATATTTCATTTATCTTTTCAGCCCTGGTCCTTAGGGAGTTCGGTATAAAGATGGTAGTCAACAAGTCCTTGATGAACTGAATGTGCTCATTCTTTTATCTCCTGTGCTCTTGAGGAGTTGAAAGTTTTACTTGCAATCGTTTATTAAGCTAGGCAAAGATTTTAGGAGTCTTATTGTCAATGGACAGATCAGTTGAAGAAAAGAATTAGAGCAAAACTATCCCAAGGCAGGCCAACTTTGCCTAGGCAAAGATTTGTACACAGATCTAAAGAGTTTATGTGGACCCTATTACCTTACTACAGCATTAATGAGGGCTGAAATAGGAGCTATTTCTATTACATACTGCAGTAGGCAATAAAGTACCATACAATAAAGATAATAGCAACTTTATAGGAAGAGGTTGAGAGGAATAAAGACTAAACTCCTACTACAGATAAGGCAAGAATATTGCATGTAAACAGATGGAACATTTGCAGTTTCATCAACCCTTCTCTTACCACAATGCCTGCTTTAGCCTTACTACTAAAGTGTGGTGCATGAAACATCAGCATCACCTGGGAACTTGCTAGAAATGCAGAATCTCAAGACCTAAAATATCAGTCTATATCTTCACAAGAATCCAATGTGATTCATAAATTTAAGTGTTCGATGAGAAATAGTTTACTTGACATTGTATAAGGTAACCCAAGGTACTAGTAGTGAATAGTGGATTAGAACTAGCATTGGACTATTCTTGAAATACTGAAATGAGACAATGCTACATAAATATATTAATACTAATAACATAACAGCATACTTGATTCCCACTCTGATTCATATTTGAATCCATTATGGACCTAGCAAAGAACTGGGACACTCAGGGCTATGTTAGATGCTTGTCATCCACAAAACACCTTCCTCAGGGAAGACTTCAACTCTCAACAGACAGTAATGCATGAACGTCTCCATATAAGTGTGCAGCATGCATGAAAGTGCACACATGGCAGCAAAGGCAATACTATCACTTACTCATAAGCCTTAAACTCTAATCCAGGAAAATATCATTGGCAATATTTAGTAAAAGTACAAGCACTTTCAACTGCCCATGAGGCACCATATATTGATGCATGGATAGAGAAAAAGTCACACCAATTCAAGAAATTAATTGTAGTCCTATTTGTATCTGTTTTAGGAAAATAAAAAATAAATGTGCATCCATTCAGGATTAGCTTTTCGAAGCTAATTAATCTTCCAACCCCAGGAGACACTAGAAGTAAAGCAAGCCTCTCTAACACATCCATTTGAAACCCCCACAGATATTGCTGTAGAAACTTGGTCCCAAACCTTCCTGCCTCCACAGTTCTGTTGGAACATGTAGAACATAAAAGGTCACAAAGATACCTGAGCAGGATCCATACGCCGCAACAGAGAACAACTGGAAAAGGGAATTATCTGAAGACAGCCTTCAGTGTAACCCAAATCAATGCCCCAGGAGAAAGGGATATTAAGGACAGCTATGGCTGAGTCTCCTTAGGAACAAAATCAGAATGGGTACAGCAATCAGAGGCCTGTGCTGGGCCACACAGGGAAGAACTTTGCTGGAGTTTTAAATTGCATGCTTAGCCAAATTGTGAAATATTGCTCTTTAGGACTCAGCACCTTTCTCAACTTGGACCTCACTTTGCTTGTGATAGCCCGTCATGGTCACCAAGGAGCTGCAGTTATTCATTATGGATTATGTGTACACATTTCAGCAAGGCAGTATCCATCTCTGTCCTCCCTATCAGACATCACAAGGTTAATGTGGAAAATGCTATCTGAGTGTTAATCATGTATGAAAACGGCTGCTGAGCAGAAGAGGGTTGGGAGGACTATGAGGAACCAAGAAAATGCATTCCCTTGCTAGAATATGCATGCGTTGGGAATCGATAAGCTGAGATGCATATGTTTGCAATTTCGGGGAGAAAATGGGTGACAACTTGCCTCCGTTCTAGGACACAATCAGTATTCTCACTACTCGCGTCACATACAGCATCGTGCTTCAGACTTCTGTCATCTGGAAGCCTTTCTGTTCTCTAAAAAGTCTTTAAGGGCAATGTGTTTGGGGCTTTGCCACAAAAAAAAGGAGGAGTGGGCTGCTATAAAAAGGCAAATGCTTTTATTACATCATACACAGAGGATTTGTTTTCCTTTTCACTGTTAGTGGCATTGTGAGATGAGATGTTTTACAAAAGTGAGCCCTTGGAACTGAAATCTTTTCATTTACATGCCCAAACTTTCCTTTTTCATTTTAACCATTTTATATGAGATGCTTTTTACATTTTTAGACTACATACTTGGATGTGCAAAAATTACAATGCTCTTTATTTCTTTATAACTAAATTTACGTTAGCACATGAGCCATTGTTCTTCACCTTTGCCAATTAAAGGCAACCTAGTCTCTCCAGTCAAAGTTCCATCTCTTCTGAGTAATTGCTTAGTCCATTCAGAACTCTCTCCCTTCACATTCTTCCTTTCCTTCTCACCAAACGTCTGACGGGTTCCAGAGAATGATGAGCGTGCAGGGGAGAGGCATGTGTCACCATTTGTACTTAGCGCCTTTTCTTTTTTAATTTTTTATTTTTAACTGACAAACAATAATGGCGTGTACTTATAGGGGACAATGTGATGTTTTGATACATGTGCATGTTGTAGAAAGAGTTTACCAAGCTAATTAACATGTGTAGCGCCTCACTTATCCTCTTGCCCTTCATGTCATCTTCATTGCTGCTGGCCCCTGCCTGTGTCAGCCAGGCCTATACACGTGTCCTCCTGACTGGAGAAAGTATGTCGAGTGTGCGGGCTCATCTCATTCACTTTAGAGCAGTGATTCTGAAGGGAAGGGTCACAGAACTCATTTCAATGGATTCCCCCACTATACTAGAGAATCCTGAAGAACTTATGACCTGGGAGATCCACTGAATTATTGCTCCTGCATGTCCCACTGGACACGTGGCTTATCTAAGAATCTCTCAGTGTTCCTTTATTATACCCTTCAGCAAAAGGCGCTGCTTTCAGACCCTCTAGACTGATCTCAGATTTTAATGTCTACTCCCTACCCCTTATCAAAGTAGGAGGGGGCACTGGGCCTTTCTCAACGACCCAGGCAGTAAGCTAAGCTCCAGTCACATCCTCCTCTAATTCTCTTGCCCTCTCTGACCAGGAAATGGCATTTATCTCATTAGGCATTCCTCCCACTCTAGGGCTTAAGGTCCAAATTCTATGCTCTGAATCTCCCAGGCTTCAGGCCTTACTATTTAAAGGCAAGCTTCTGGAATTCATGAAATCTAATTTTCTGACCTGAGTTTCTGGCTCCTTCAATTGAAAGCTGTAGCTTTTAAGACTTGTATCTCTGCTATAGATATACAAAAGTATGCACAAGAGCTCAAAAGCCTAGAATTTACTCTTTTCTTTCTGTATCATCTCAGCCCTGCATAGCAGAGCAATATAGATAACTTTCACTGCTGTTTCGATGATAAGGAGAAGTGAAGAGTTAGAAGGAATTGGAAAAATACACAGCTTAATATCAAAGTATTACACTGCTACACATGACTTATTTACTTCCTAAACAGGGGATGCTGAACATAATTGTGCATTTTCTGAATAATATAGGCTCCTTATTGGCCTGGGTTGTAAGTAAATGCCTTTTAGTTGTACTGTTTCTGCCTTTCCCATCAGACTGTCAACTATCACTGCTATTTCGAAAGCTACCTCCAGATCTGCCTCTTTTCTAGTTTCTAGTTTCTTGTCTGTTATGAGCTGGATAACCATATAATCGAGCTTGTTAAAAATTGCGTATTAAAGGAAAGTCAATGAGAAGTCCCGGCCCTAGAAATTAAGTGCATGCCTTTGTAACCGCTATGTCAGCCTAAGAGGCTGTTTTTTTTTTTTTTTCTTACTTCTAAGTTTGGGCTGAATTTCCAAGGGTAGAGGTTGTCAGAAATTTCACCTCTGAATAAGCGGATCATTACTACCATTTAAGGCATAGTTGGTATCATTCTCCTTCATAAAATTGACACAATAAATGCCTTGAAATTGATACCATGAGCATCATGTTTGAACTTAAAATGGGAGTCAAAGCCCCGTTTTCAGATATATCTAGGTTATTTTTAGATATCTACAGAAAAGCAAGCACACCATTAGAAAGCAATGAGTTTTTCTTTCTCTCTGCTTTCATTGATGAAAGTATATTTTCATTTCTCTTTCCCATGAGAACACTGACTTCAGTTATTCAGAGTTCAGATTTTTGACCCAGCTGCCACTGCAAAGGTTTCAACTGAACATCCTCAATTGTGAGAGAGCAGTACACAAACTGGGCTAAAGCCCATGGCATTTTCTTATAATTGCTTGAGAATGTCTCAGATTAGGAACAAAGTCAAAGATAAAAATATAAGGCACACAGGTCAATCTTTAAGAAATTCTTAATCATCTGAATAAATATATATGCAGCAATTCTTTCATTCAGCATGTTGACCCCTTGAGGGGAATAATATCCTAACTTCAAAGCTGAGGTCTTTTAGCTTTGGGGCTGCTCATTTTTCTCAAGCATCAATAGCAAAGATGCTCCAGGTGAATAGACACCAAGGATCAGCCATACAAAGCCAATATATTAGGGGTATATCAGGAGTATATTAGGAGGTTCACTCTTCCTAGTTTCTACAACTGAAGACATTCAGCATTAACTCACTGGAACTAGAACCTTTTGTCTGGTTGATTTTTTATTTATTTTGTTTCTCTTTTTCTCCACCTCACACTTGGCTAATAGGAAGAATGCAATAGCAGGCGAGACAGTGAAATTTACTCATGTTCTACAAATAAACACCTCATTAGCTTCAATCTGTTTACACTCCTGGAAAATGCGGCATCCATATTTTGCTACCTGCTCCTAGCAGTAGCCCCAGGGTTAATCTCCTGTGCTTCTTGGTTTACTAGGATTTTTCCTCTTGCCTTTGATTGTGTTGCACACTCTTAAAATAACTCTTTATACTAAGTGAATACAAAATAAACAATTGATGAATTCATTCATTTCTTTAGGAAATACATATTTGCACACTAAGTGCTATCTCAACAAATTAATACAGTTTCTGCCTATATTAGTAATCCATTGCTGCATAAAAATATTACCACAAACTTAGCAGCTGTTTTTAGCAGCTTAAAACACACATTTATTATCTCACAGTTTCTGTAGGTGAGGAGTCTGAGCACTGCCCTCGTAGGCATTATAATCTAGTAAAGGATACAGTTAAATACATTATCAGGTATATCATGTTGTAATGAGCAGGGCCTACCCCTTAGACCCAGGCAGAAGAGAGGATGCTATGAATGGGCATGAATGTGTGGGTTTCAGTGTTCATATGCATGCCTAGGAGGCCCCTTGAGGTGAGGCACATAGCTGGAGATGGCAAAAGGAGTGGGACAGGAATAAAGATAGCTCTTTCCCTGTGCCATCAAGTTCTGCCTGAAAACTTGGGACGTCTGAGAATTCTACATTTGAATCAGGCTTTCCAGGTTATTATGAGTGAGCATTTGTCAGCTAAGAATAGGATGTGTGGGCCACTGTCTATTCTTGCACCAGGCTCCTCAGGTTTTAAGGGTAGACCTGCTAATACATGATATAGTTAATTCATGGGAAAGAGTTCAGATGAGAGCTAGCTAACCTCAGACTAGGAATTATTCTAGGGGTGGAGTGCGAGTGTTGGGGGACATGGCAGCTATGAGAATGAGCCTCTCAGATTCTGAGGGCAGGGAGTATAATTGAGCAACGTCCTCAGCTACCGTCCTCTGAAATCCATCACCATGTTTGCCACTGCTCTCAGTGCCAAGGCCACTGCTCACAGCCAGTGACTGGGTTGCTCTCACATCAGGGATTGTGGGGGTTGCTCCCAGCCAGCGATTGTGACAGGGATATTAAAGGAGACCCATTCCCAGGAGATGTAGGTTTTAGGTTTCCTCCAAAGGATGACTTTGCCTTAACGACTCCCCAGTGGCCTTGCTCAACTCTTCTTAGAACTGCTCTACAGTCCAGTACACTTTCCTCCAATCCTTCTTCCTTCCTTCCCCTCTCTTTTATTCAAGGTCAGCCTCCCATGGCTGTCTGGCAGCTTTTTTTTTTTTTTTTTTTTTTTGAGACGCACGCGCTCTGTCGCCCAGGTTGGAGTGCAGTGGCCAGATCTCAGCTCACTGCAAGCTCCGCCTCCCGGGTTTACGCCATTCTCCTGCCTCAGCCTCCCCAATAGCTGGGACTACAGGTGCCCGCCACCTCTCCCGGCTAGTTTTTTGTATTTTTTAGTAGTGACGGGGTTTCACCGTGTTCGCCAGGATGGTCTCGATCTCCTACCTTGTGATCCGCCCGTCTCGGCCTCCCAAAGTGCTGGGATTACAGGCTTCAGCCACCGCGCCCGGCCAGCTTTCTTAATCTCAAACAGCTTCCTCCCTGTTTTCCCTCACTGGTCATTTCTCTCTAAATTCATTGCATGTTTAGCCCTATTTTGTATAATGCCTTCTACCAATAAGTTTCTTTCAATAAGATTATTCTAGGAAGCCTTCCTTGTTCCTCTGTGTTAATCCAGGTCCTCTGACAAGTCTGTGCTCAATAACTCTGCAGGACAAGCAATGACATGCCAGATTGGAGTGGGCCCTCAAATCACATGTAGTCACAACACATCACAGAATCAGAAGAAAATGTTCCATCCTCTAGGGGAGGTGACATTGCCTAGGATGACTGCAGGGGTTAAAATCCTGGCTCCTCACATGTAAGCTGCGGAATACTGGGCAGATTATTCCACCGGTGTGCCTTAGTTTCTCTAATTGTAAAATGACGATAATTGTAGTGCCTACCTCATAAGATTATATTGAGAATTCAAGGAGTTTATTCCTGTAAACCTTTAAGAACAGCACTTGGCTACATAAGAGTCATTCAAATACAAGGTATAAAATAAAGGAAAAACAAAGCTTTAAGAACTGTAAATCCTCTTAACAATCTTGAAAATCTTGGCACCTAAAACAAAGCTACATTTGCTTTTAATTTTCTACAGAGAAGCTTCCCAGAAATGGGAACAAATGACTGCATTTTTTCACATAACACATTATACAATAGGATTTGTAAAAAGCAATGTCTATTTCGGGGGACCATGAATCTGTGTTTGCCTTTGAAGATGCAACTAAAATATTGCCATATTTAGAAAAGTTATCATAATCTTATCTTTTAGAATTTTTATGCTAGAAAAATTGTCCTGTGTCACAGTCATCTGCAGATCTCTTGTTAAATGTCAAAAATCTCCGGAAATCATATTATTGTAAGGTAGAATGGAGGGTGGCAGATACACTTGCTTGCTTAAGCACTTGTTTAATTTACCTCAATAACTTTTTAAAATATTGAGATAAAAATTGGTATTTTAGTGTACGTCTGTGTGTCAGGGAATTTAGACAATTTAGAGCTGCTACATCATTCTACTAAAGGTTAAATTTCACCAAACATAAAAAAAAAATTATCACAGCCCAGTAAACTTTAATGTTCAAAACCTGGTCTTTTCAACTCCTAAAATACTGAATTTTGCCTGTTGAAATACAGCATTCAGAACTGTGCTTTTTCTAAAACATATTTTCTGATGAATGAAAGTACACAGCAAGCACTGTAGGCCTAAATGAAATGTATACATGTGCAGAGTCACCTCCTTGATAGGAAAATCTCACTTAGAAGTTTTTAAAGTTTGCTGTAGATAAGCATCTAAAATTTAACCACTTTCAAAGTCATTAATCCCTCTTGCATTTAAAAAGTGAGCCAGAACCATGCAGAGTGCAAACATTCTTTAAAATGATTCTAACAATTTTTGTTAACATTTTTATGCTGTAAATACTTGTGTTATGATTATTACTTATAATAATTATATTGTGGATTTAAGATTGCCATAGGAAATCACTACCATAAGTAAAATATTATTAAAAATCTTTTTGTTATTTTTATTGCATGATAATGTGACGCAGTGCTTTGAAAACTGAGACTCCTAGTTTTAAAACATGAGCCACCCCTTATTAGCTTGTGTGACCTTGAATAAATTACCTAATATCTCTGAGCCTCAACTTCTTCATCTGCCAAAATGGAACATTGTCACGAGAATTACATAAAATATAGCATGGAAAACTTTTGGAAGAATGCCTGACTCATGGAGACAATCATCAGATATAGTTCCCTTCTGCTTTCCTTCGGAAAAACAAACCTGAAATGGGAAAATAGTGATTGGGTAATATGTTTCACCCACATATACTAATAAAGGGACATTTTCTACTCTTAAAAGCATCTGTTTGTGATGTCAGTTTTCTTGTCTTCATAGATAGTCATTCCTCTTCTCATTTGACTGAAACCTAAGAAAAACACTCCTGTGATAAGTCTTCTAATAAAACTCCATCTACTAAAATTGTCTTCTAGCAGGATCAAACTATAAGTTAATCTACTTGGAATAGTCCCAGATATAAGAAACCTACCCAAAGTTAGAAACCCTCTGGGTTTTTTGTGATCCAAATGGATATATTATACATTAAGGGCAAATTTGTCACAAAGAACAGTTTTAGGCTCCAATCATCATATTTTGAGGATCATGAGAACTTTTCATGATCTTACTCTTTCCCTTGCAGTTTACCTCTAGTTCAAGTTGATTTCAAAGCTGGGTATCTGCCCAAATCTATGGGGGTCATGTCTAAGGCTCCTGAGGATTCTCAATCTCTCTAAAATGCACTCCCTTGTCCCCTATCCATAGCCTCAGGGAAATGTTCCTGTATTTCCATGCAGTTGGGAATCTATCTTGCCTAACACAAGTCCCTGAACCACCTTCCAGAAAAACTCATTTTAAGATTGGAGTTGAACCAAGAATTAATCAAGTCCTAATCATTTGGAGCTCAAAAGAAGCTCCTTGAAGGGGTGCTCAGACAGGCCAACACTTCTCACTTAGCTTTCAGAGGCTTTTTAGCAAACAGATGGCAACTTAGGAATAGAAGCACGTTCTTGATAATTACACTCACATAGACTGGAAGTCTGATCATTAGGCTAATTTTTATAATAAAACTAGTTCAGAGATATATAGGAACATCAAAGCAAGTAGGACAAACTCCAGGGGTAGAGACGGAAAACAAGAAGGCTTCCCAGAGAGATGGCATTTCAGATAACTATCAAAAAATGAATATATGGTCATCACGTTCAAAAGGATGAATAGAAGGTGTATTCCAGGTAAAAGAAGCAACTTCGGGAAAAACAAGGAAATATGAAAGAAAAAAGTACACTGGAGGACTCTATAGTACATAGATACCCTGTTTTGTGATTTTCTCCTGAGTGCTAATTTCTTATAAAACTGTTTGTCCTTGCATATTCCTCATTAAAATGGATAGAAGATATCACATGCATGCTTATATATCTACATGGTGTTATTACATGTGTTTTTTACATTCTTGGAGCACTCTCCAACATTTTTTCCAATGGGTGCTCCCACCAAACTGCTTTACACCCTCAGTCAATGAGAGTTAGCATACCACCATGCAACAGCTCTCAGCCAATGAGCTTTCATCAACCAATCCTGGGCTGAGTGCATTCTGCAAAATAAATTTATTTTTCTGTGGCCTCTCTCTGCAATTAGTGTTGTATGCTGATAAACAGCTTTGATACATCATGACTGCCAAGAGATGATGTTGCTGGACCTGCAGCTAAGAAACAAAGGAAGAAGATGGCATGGGTATTAAAATGCCATATACTGCAGCCATGTATTTTACAGGAAATTGTCAAAGAAATAGGATAGGAACCACAAAGTCAAATGAAGCACTTAGTAAAGATCACTGGAACTTGAAACAATTGAGTAACCAACAGTAAGAATGTTAAGGAAATTATAGACAGAGATATGGCGGAAGTCAGGGGACTTAAAGAAAGTGTGAAAATAAAGAGCAGCTGCCAGTGTGTGATGCTGAAAAGGAATTTTGGCTCCGATTTACAATGCACAAACTTAACTCTAAACCAGGTGGGCTTTTGGCTCGTTGTGGCTGGAGGCTACAGTATGCTGGGAGATGCCACAGGAAGGAAATTAGTAAGGTAAATTAAGGCCTGATTTACCTTAAAATAGTTCATGTTCCAACTATAGAGCTTAAACTTATTCTCTAGGGAAAGCAATAGAAAAAAAAAATTCAAATGATGAAATGACAGAAAAAAATATTTGTGTTTCAGAAGTAAAATTAATGATAGAGTAACACCTGTTTTTAGTGCATAAAATGGCATTATCTGTGAAATAAACTAGGAGATTAACACTGTTACAAAATAAAAGATAGAGAAAGAATATACAAAACAATATAAATATAAGGAAGAATTCCAAACTCCAGAGTTGCAAATTCCACTGAAAATAAAGCAGGTGAAAGCAAGGTTTCCTGGTCTGGTACCAGCTGTCACCTGACCCATCCACTCTTAGTACCTCTTCCTGTCTATGTTTATTCTCCATTTTCTTCTATCATATTCCACCTCTACTCTGAAAATACAGATGGACCTCAGCAGATGGAACAAGAGACACTTAAAATGTCAGGTCACAGGTAAAGGTTACTCAGCAGGGACATATCCTACTCCAGCACGCCCTACCTAGCTTGACAGAAGAGTTGAAAAGGTTGCCAATGCCTGTTAGACAATCTTACAGGAATGAAAGTCACTTTTATCTCCTTTAGCGAAAGGATCACAAGAAACTGAAGGTCAGGTTTTCAACAGAAGATGAAGGTCCACTTCAAATTTTGAGTTTCAAACACAGAAGATCATAGTACCACAACAGGACCGTGAGAATCTCAGAACAAAGTAAACTGCTATACTTCCCATAGGGAGTTTTCCAAGCATAATTGTTAGTTCCATAGTCCCTGAGGTTTTGAGATGCTTACTAATATTTTCATGGGGGCACCTTTCTTTGAAATTGCAACCCCTAGTCCTTTATCACTTAAGGACAGGAGTGCTTAACACTATTATATAGTCAAAACAGTGCATTCAGAAGTACCCTATTAGTCTAAAATCAGTTGAATTTTAGGCAGTAATAGAGATTTGCCATCATGATTATGGCACTGTGCTATAAAGATGACACAGCTTATGAGATTTTGTTACAGCGAATACCCTCAAAAAGGGCTTCATGTCATCCATTTTCAACATCCTTGCAGGAAGTGTGACTTCAGTGGTACTCTGAGTGTGACTGCCATACTAATGACACCAGCAAGAGTGCCCACTCAGAATAGCTGGTGAATTTATCAGGTTTATCCATCTGTAAGTCTTTAGGATCCACTGTCATTAGTCTGAATAATGGCTCCAGTGTCTATAAATGAAAACAGTCCTCTACATGAATAATCACTTCAGAGAACAGGAAAATGTTGTAGCAGGAGGAGAATCAAAGATTACATTTTGTTGTGGGAGTTACTCAGAATCTTCTACTCATTTCTTTAACTAGCAAATGTTCAGGAGAATCTTAAAGCTTGTCTGTGCTGCAAGAACTAGGGGAAAGTTGTCAAATAGGATTTATAACTGGAAAATGAGAAGATTTTCTAAACAATGTTTAAGAATTGAGAATCATAATATGTATTTTGCACTTTACTACTTTAAAATTAATGACTCCAGAAATCACAAGGACAAAAATAATTAGAAAATTGAGGGACTAAATTTAAAGAACTAAAGATGTCCACACAAACCTTTACATTCTTAAGTAGATTTGAGAAACTTCAAAGCATAACTAGCATAAAGAAGCTGAGTATGGGAAGGCATCATTTGGAGTAAACTGTAGTATATTTCACAGCAAATAGATCCATTTGTCTTGTGAGTCCTTATTATGAGTCTGTAAACGAAAGTGCCAGCTATCACATGGAAATTAACCATACCTTATAAATAGCATTTGTCTTATAACAGAGTCTTCTAAGCTATGTAAATACAAAATAATTTCTGTATAGACACTGATTAACAACCAACACTAAATTATTTTTTAAATGTGCCTCATGAAGGTAGACATGCAAAAGTCTTCTAAAAATACCTCACTGTACATTGGTTTGTTTAATAAATTCAGTGAATTTAGAACCATATTTAAAGAACTCATAGTGATGACAATTACAGATCAGAAAGTGTCCCTACAATAAGAAAATCACTGGAACACATTGTTCACAATAAGAATGAATGAATGTCAAGGCCTTCCCAAACTAATCAAATCAATTGGCTTCCTACTTTTTTGTGCTGTTTTCAATTGTGAGATAGTAGGCCAGGTAAACCTTGAAATCTAAAGTATTCTCTTTGTGAGCATCATCCACACTAGAAGAGACAAACTTTTCTGTACGCTGTCAGGATACACTATTTTCTTAGAGCAAATACATACTTCTTTATAAGTGTTTTACTCTACTTCAAGTAAGTCATGTCCTTCATGTTCCTTGGTGCTATAAACGTACCTAAAAAGCAGTGGTTGAATTATCTTTTTAAAAAATATTGAACACTCCAGTATTTTTTCTATTTATTCTTTCAAATAATTCAGGTTAAAAATCCACCTTTTTTCTAACCTGCCTTATATTGTGCTGCAATTCTTAGCTTTAGAGACTGCATATTGGTACTAACTTTATGAAAATATAAGTTTATATCTCTCTCTTAGCAGTTTAGATTTGATACAATTTTATATAAGGGTTTAAAACTTAAAGGCTTATAGTTAAAATAATCTGTGGCAAATAAGGCAAATGCTGAGTCCCATAGAGAGTGTTTTATGTTAATATTATGAACAAAGTCAAGAGAAGAAGATGTTATAGTTCTGCTAGAATACTTGAAATCTGATGCCCCGTCCAAGGCTGTGTCTACACATGAATATAGAGATTGAATGAAAATGGTAAAATTCAGAAAAGCTACTAATTTTTAGTTAATTAATCCAATGGGTTTACCAAATAATTTGTAAATTAAACTGTATGTATAGTCATGTATTTTCAAATTCATCTTAAAACACTAGAAAGACATCTAATGTACACCTTTTATTTATAGCATATATTAGAGTAAGAAAAAAAATTTTATAAGATAAATTTTTTAAATTAATGATTCATATTTCTGCACTCAGCCACAATGAAATAATTGGTAGCAAACTTGTCCTCCTAACAGCTAGCGCAATTAGAGCAGAACTACCCTCTCAACAACTAAAAAATTGGATTGGAAAGCAGACAGTGAAGGACTATGTTTCCTGAAAGAATAAAAATTAAAAAGATGAGCCCAACAATCAGCATTTTTTTTTTTTTGGTTTTTATTCCCTAGATTCACTTACTGGGCTGTAGTGTAAGAAGTGGGAATCTAAGCAAAGGATAGCAGCTTTGCTGAATAGAGGAAAAGAGCTAAGAGTTCAGGAATGCTGTGGTGACTGGAATTGGACCTATTTCAGACTTTGGTCAAATATACAGCTACATGTGAGTAAAGTTCCATAAGGCTTAGCAAAAGACAGTTACCAGTGAAATAACATCATTATGGAGATAGAAGATGTAAGTTCCTAGAATTCAAACAGGATTAATATGTATCTGATTTCAAAAAGCCAGAATAGTGAGATCTCAGTAAGGATTCAGGTCATCCAGTAGAAATGCCAAAAGAATCACACATTACTAGTAGGGCTTAACTAGCACTATAGTACAGGCTACTTTTGAGTCTTTCATTAGAAAACTTAAAAAGAAGTCTTGAAAGGATAAAATTGAGCTACAAATAATTTAACTGCTAGCCGAAATAAAATGCACAACTGACAGGAAGAAAAAATTTAGATAATCAGCAATGGAATGTGGAAAATGCCCAGCATTTATTCAATAATTATTAGACAGGCAACAAAAGAGAGATATAAATAATAAAGAAACAATAATACATAATACATTTAATTATTATTAAAATAAATATTGTAAATTATTACAAATGCTTTCCAGGATTTACACTAAAACATGACCATAATAAGAAAAAATTGAATATATAAAAAATAGCTAAATAGAACATCTAGAAAAGTTAAACTCAATATCTGAATTAAAAATTTTACCAAATGGGCCCAGTAGAATATTGGATATTATAAAACAAAAGATTAATGAATCGTGAACCCGAAGACATAGCAATAAACTATCTAAACTAAAGCAAGGAAGGGAAAAAAGGCTAAAAAAAGGTACAGAGTCTCAGTAACATGTAGTAAAAGATCAAACATCTAAAATGTGATAATTGGAGTCTAAGAACAAAGGGAATAGAAAATGCGCAAAAATATATATATTTGAAGAAATAACAGCAGAAATGTTCTAAATTTGGTAAAAACTGTAAAACGAGATCACAGAAAATTGATGAACCTCAAACATGATAAAATATACAAACAAAACAACATCAAAGCATGTCAAAATAAAATTGCTGAAATGAATATGAAAAAAATCTTTAAAAGAGCCAGAAATAAGAGACACATTACAAACAGGGAAGCAAAAATGAGAATTACTACAGACTTCTCATCAAAGACAATCCAAGCCAAAAGACTAAGAAACAACATCTTTAAGGTGCTCAAAGAAAAATACATAAACCTAGTGTTCCAAAACCAGTGAAAATATGCTTCCAAAATAAATGCAAAACAAAGGCATTTTTAGTCAAACACTGACTGATTCATCTTGTTACCAGCAGATAGGCTCTCAAAAAAAATTTAAAGAAAGTTATTCAGGTTGAGGGAGCATCATAGATGGAAATGCAAGTCTATACAAAGAAGGAGGAGAAGTGAAGAGTTATGGAAATGTTAAATATGTGGATAAATATTACATGAAAGATTTTTTCTTTTCTTTAAATGTAATTGACTATTTAAGGCAAAAATATCAACAATGTAGGCAGCAGAATAATGGTCCTTCAAAGTTGTCCACATCTTAATTTCCACAACCTGTGAATACATTACACTGCACAACAAAAAAGACCTGGCAGATGTGATTAAGGTTACAAATCTTGATATGGAGAGATTATCCTGGATTATCTGGGTGGGTCCAATATGATCACATGAGTTTTCAAAAGCAGAGAAAACTCCCAGCTGTGGTTAGAGAGAAATACACAAAGATGGAAGAAGGATCAGAGAGATTTGACATGAGGACTCGGTGTGCCATGTGTTGGGAGCCAAGGAATGCAGCATACTCTAGATGCTTGGAATGCCCTTCAGTTTACAGCCAACAAGAGAGTAGAGACTAATTCAACAATCTCAAGGAACTGAATGTCAACAACCCAAATGCATAGGAAACAGATTCCCCGCAGAGTCTCCAGAAAGGAATGCAGCCCCCTGACACCTTGATTTTAGCCCAGTGAGCCCCATACCAGACTTCTCATCTAAACTATAAGACAAATTTATATTGTGCAAGCCACTGAGATTATGATAGTTTGTTATGGCAGTAATAGAAAACTATTATAAATATATCATGGGGTTGATGACATATATAGATGCAAAATGTATGACAAGTATAGCAGGAAAAAAAAACAGAAGAAATGTAAAATTTTACATCATACATTGAGTAATATAACATAATTTGAGAGTAATAAATTTAATGGTGCATGTTACAAATGCTAGATAGATTTATAGAAAAGACATAACATTCCTTGACTCATTGTGTATCAAATTTGGTGGCCTATGATAAGTAAAAGTTTTCATTTGCATTTTCTTTTACATGATATTAAAGAGCTATTCATATGTTTGAGAGTTATTCGTATTGTCTTTCCAGTGTGAAGCTATTTTTCAGTTGGTTTGTTGGCCCTCTCTTACTGGTTTGTAAGAGTATTTTATATATTAAGGAAATTAGACCTTCCTTATAATATGAATTCTAAATATTTTCCCAGATGTTTTTCTTTTTGAAGAAGGTGTTTTTGAGTCCTAGTTTAAAAAGGCTTTCCTGCTTGCATATTATAAAATTTTTTTGAGTATTCCGTCAATTTTTTCATGGTTTTTTAAAAAACATATTGCTCTTTTATAATTTTAAAGTTTTCTGAATTTAGGAGAAGATTCCATTTTTTTCAAGATGTCTAACCATTCTCCCAAGACAGTTATTAAATCCATCTTTTTACAACTTATATTAGATGCCTCTTTGTCATAAATTCCTATGAGCATTTATATGTATTTCTGGATTTTCTATTACATTTCTTTGTCTGTCTATTCAAGCAGTAATATCAGTCTCTTTTCAATGATTGTAGATGTAACATGTGCTTTAATGTGTAACACCACCTAGCACATGCCCCCCAAACATACACACACACACACACACTCATAGTTCTAGCTATTTTTGCTTATTTGTTTCATATAAACTGTAGAAATCAGTTTTTCTGGTATATAAAAATACCATTACCATAATCATTAAAATCCCATTAAATATATAAATTAGTTTATCTATGGGGAGCTGTCAATTTATGAGGTAAAAATACTTTCTTCATACTATTAGTCTCTATATCTTAGAGTCTTTTCGTGTGTTCCTCACAGTGATTTAGAAAAAATTCATAGAGATCACGCTTATTTCTTGTTACACTTGTTGTAAGGTGTTTTCTTTTTCTATTATGTATGGGGTCTTTTGTTATGCATTAATATATCCAACTGGATATTATGAGATACACACACACACACACACACGACATTTTGGGGGTTGGAGTTGGGGGAGTAATATACAAAATGACCAGCAAAGGAAATATTTATTGGCACCTACTTTGTGCCAGGCACTGTGGTAAATGTTGACTCATATATTACTTTATGTAACATCATTTATTTATTTACCTGCCAAAAGACAAATGACTAACAGGAAACAGTATGTGCAACCATTAGCACAAAGAGTTAAGTTTCCTAAAACACTTAATAATAAATACATATATAGAGAGAGGCAGAGCTAAGAAGTGTCAGACGCTGGATAAATTACAATCGACACGCTTTGCAACACATTTTTAAGCTCAATAGCAAGTACAGAAAATCTCTTAGAGCCAAATAAAAGTAAGGCTAAACTACAATCATGAACTTAGAACTCTGCTGACTCTGTGACGAAAGCCAGTACCTGAAACCTATGGTTTGCAGAATTAACAACTACTCTGGGGAACAAAGATTAGTCTTCGGCATCAACAAAGTGAGTTGTAGCCTGAAACCAGTACATAAAAAAGCCAGGGCACTCAACTGGGCTTTCCTCTCAGTTAAATGTTAGTGGTAAAATTTCACTTGCCCACCAAGAAAACCACAACAAATTAAAAAAAACAACAACAACTATTTCTCCTACTATTCATGAGGAAGGGATGTGTGAGGAGGCAGTGCTTGAGAATGAAGTTCCTTCCTGTGTGTTTTTCATAGATACTGTTCATTAGATTTATTCACAGTTTGTTAAAAGATTTTATCATAAATGATGTTGAATCTTCTTCAAAGCTTTTGCTACCTCTATGTCTCCTTTAATCTAGTTATAGATTTAATTAATTACCCTTGAATTCTCAGAATAAGCCCAACCTGATCATTTGAAAACTGAATTGCCAAATGTTTACTATAGAAATTTTACATTTAGATTAATAAAGTTTCTCTAATAAATTGCCTTTTTATATTGTCCAGGTATTGTCATGGGAAACAATCACTTTTACATGTTTTTATTTTAATACAATGAATTTACTAAAGTTATTAATTTATTAATCTGCATTTATATCCAGAAAGAGAAGAAACAAACAACAGAGTCCTTAACATATGTGTAAAGAAAGGAGTTGAGATACCCCAGATTAGATGTTACCTTTCATGAGAAACAATGGTTTACAAGGATTTGCGGTTAAAGGTTATGTTCTCCAAAAGATAGCAATATATCTTTAAAAACATGCTTTTTAAAAATTTCTTCTAAAAAAAAAATACATCAGGATACATATGCAGAACGTGCAGGTGTGTTACATAGGTATACGTGTGCCATGGTGGTTTGCTGCACCTATTGACCTGTCCTCTAAGTTCCCTCCCCTCACACCCCAGCAGGCCCTGGTGTGTGTTGTTCCCCTTTCTGTGTCCATGTGTTCTCAATGTTCACCTCCCACTTATTAGCGAGAACATGCAGTGTTTGGTTTTCTGTTCCTGTGTTAGTTTGCTGAGGATGATGGCTTCCAGTTTCATGCATGTCCATAAAAAGGGCATGATCTCATTCCTTTTTATGATTGCACAGTATTCCATGGTGTATACATACAACATTTTATTTATCCAATCTATCATTGATAGGCATTTGGGTTGGTTCTATGTCTTTGCTATTGTAAATAATGCCGCTATAAACATACATGTGCATGTGTCTTTGCAGTAGAATGATTTACATTCCTTTGTGTATATACCCACTAATGTGATTGCTGGGCCAAATGGTATTTCTGGTTCTAGATCCTTGAGGAATCTCCACACTGTCTTCCACAATGGTTTAACTAATTTACATTCCCACCAACAGTGTAAAGGTGTTCGTATTTATCCACAGCCTTGTCAGCATGTGTTGTTTCCTGACTTTTTAATAATCGCCATTCTGACTGGTGTGAGATGGCATCTCATTGTGATTTTGATATGCATTTCTCTGATGATCAGTGATGTTGAACTTTTTTTCATGTTTGTTGGTCACGTAAATGTCTTCTTAGAAATGTCTGTTCATATCCTTTGCCCACTTTTTGATGAGATTTTTTGTTCTTGTAAATATAAAAATCATACTGTTTCAAAAAGGATTTTCTACAGACAAGGGCATAGGACATCTTTGAGTAAAATCCCAACACTCTAGCCTTCATTCCTGTGACTTCACCTCCCACTGCTCTTCTGGTTTATTCTGATTCAGCTCTTCCTCAAACATGCCAGGTCAGTTCCTGCCTTGGGGCTTTTGCATTTTTCTCTTTCTTCTGCCTGGATCCATGCTTTCTGCCCTCCTTCAGATTGTTGCTCCATGTCAACCTCTCAATAATGCCCATTCTAATCCCCTAACTGAAATTGTTATCCATCCAACTCAGGTTCCTTATTTCTTCGGTTTTGTTTTTTTTTTAACATGAAAGAAATAGCATATGATTTAGTTTTGATAGCTATCTCCCACTTCCCTCTAGAATAAAATCTTCATGAAGGCAGTGACCTTTGCTGTTTTATTCAGTTGGTATATCTTGCACCTAGAGCAAGTGCCTGACTCATAATACTTGTTTAATAAATGATTGACTCACCTCTATTATTTCTTACTAGTTACTGTTCATTATTGTTCTATTTCCATCTTAACCTTATACCCCCCAAATGAGTGCTTATTATGACTATTGTTTTATTCAATTATAATGTTTATCTTGGACCAGAATTCCAGATTAATAACCTTGAAGATCATTCTATTTCATGGTTTATATTATTGCTGTTGAAAAAATCAAGTGACAGTCTACCACTCCTTTACATGTAATCTACCTTTACTTTCTGATGCCTTTAAAATTTTCTCTTTATCCTCACTGTTCTCCATTTCATTAAATATTCCAAATGTGATTTTATTTTGATTGATCTTGTTTTGGGATTCATTGTGATCTCTGAAATTGAGAAGTCATGTCTCTGAAAGCTCCTGGAAAATTCTCAGTTATATTCTATTTCAGTAAAGTCTCTCCCTATTTCCTCAATTTTCTCCCTCTAGAACCCATTTAGAGAGAGATGCTCAATCTTACCATTCAGTGATTCATGTTTCTTAACCATATATATTATCTCTTCATCACTCAGTACTGCAGTCTGGGTGATTGCCCCAGATATGCCTTCTAAATCATGAAATTCCTCTTTTTTAAAAAATTTATTTTCTTGTTATTTTTTAACTTTCAAGTTCAGGTGTACATGTGCAGGTTTGTTGAAATCTTTCTTTATCTCTAATTTGATCTTTAAACTCACCCACTGGACATTACTTTAAATTTCTAGCAACCAAATATGCATTTTTACAAAATTTTCCTACTAATTTTTATCTCATCCTTACATATCTATTTTTATTACTTTGATAATTGTAAAAATTTATGTTATAGTCTATGTCTGATATCTCTAAATTTTGAGAGGCTAAATCCTGTATTTGTTATGTACACTAACCCATTCTTGGTTGATTTTTTTTTTCCTTGTATGTTATACAAGGAATAAAGGATAATTGGGATCATTAGCTTACATTGAGCAGGGCTTTAGCTGTCTATTTCCAAGAAACATTTGGCATCTCTTCTGCCAGTTACCCCAAGGATAACGTTTATCCTAATTTCTTGATTTAAAAGTTAACAGACTGTATATTTTATAAGTTTGAAGCCAACCCCTATAAACATAGTTCTGATTACAAACTTTTCTGAAGTATTTATTTAATTGTTTCCTTATTTATTGTTTTATTGTTTTATTCAATGTCAAAAACAAACTTATTTGTCATATTTCCTAGCCAACTAGCAATTTTTCCTATTACCTTATTTTATGAAGGTATAGTTATTCAAAGGTATTAGCTTTTTAATAAGAAATTCAGTTCCATCTCCATTCCCAGTCCCTTCACTCAGCCTTGTCTCTTCTCATCATGTAGGTACTAACATTCTAGGTTCGTCATTTGCTGCTGTTTCATAACTGTGCTTCCTGAATTAATTTCCCTCTTTGTTTTTTGCTACTGGAAGTGTTCTTTACTTTTTAGGTTCCTGGGTCTGAAATTAAAGTTTTAAAAATATTTTCTACAGTATTTCTAAATATTTTATAGTAGTGTAGTCAGATTGTCTAATCCCACATTCCCAATACCAAAGTCCTTATGAGTTTCAAGAGTGGAAGTATATTCCAGGGAAATCTACAACAAAGAAGTTTGACTTGCAGGGCGTGGTGACTCACGCCTGTAATCCCAGCACTTTGGGAGGCCTAGGCGGGCGTATCACGAGCTCAGGACATCGAGACCATCCTAGCTAACAAGGTGAAACCCCGTCTCTACTAAAAACACAAAAATTAGCCGGGTATAGTGGCGGACGCCTGTAGTCCCAGCTGCTCGGGAGGCTGAGTCAGGAGAATGGCATAAACCCAGGAGGCGGAGCTTGCAATGAGCCGAGATCGCGCCATTGCACTCCAGCCTGGGCGACAGAGCGAGACTCCGTCTCAAAAAAAAAGAAGTTTGGCTCAAACCAGATACATGAGGCAGGGCCAAAGCTCCTATACCATATGGGAAATCATAATGAAACTTAACTCTGAAACACTTCAGGCTCACATGCTTCAGTGTGAAAGGACCTGAAGAACTGTCTTGGGAGAAAGCTGCTTGTCTATAAGTCTCAGTAAGAATTATACACTTTTCACATCCATAGTCTTTATGCAGAAGGCATTGTCTTCGAGAAGTGTTCTCTTGTATTTCCAATACATTCTGTCATGAGGCTACCAAGTATTTGTACCACCAACTTCCTCTTTAAGTGAGTCTTCAATTTTAAGCATTCATAAGGGAATACAGTAAGAGTTGGATGCATAATGAAGCAGTCATGGTGACATTGTCTGGAAACTGTGTCAAATTCTGAACATATGTATTCACTATTAGATACCAATAATACTTTTAGTCCCAGACTGGGTATATCCAATTATAGTGCTGTAAATATCTTGTGTTATAAATTGTATCCTCTCTATGACTGTTTTCATTTTGCAGGATGTATTTTCCTTGTAACTGTGAAATTTGGAGGCAACTGCTCATTAATTGGGACACTTATTTATATAATCTGGCATAACTTAGAACATTAATTAAGGCAGAGCATGTTTCAAATATACATGCCCTTTCCAACAATTACTGAATTGGTTGGGAGGAGGGTGCATATCTGTTTGGTACAACAAAAACTTATATCTTCAGTTGCTCTTTTGATGATGTAACATGAATTCACAGATGTAGAGCATTATGCCTAGTAAAGGAAGATAAATAGATGATATAGATAGATAGATAACAGATAGATAGATGGCCATCGTACATTATCTACGTTTTGAACAGTTCTGAAGGCCTGAAAATTGAAAACTTGTTTTGTAATTCATTTGACAACAAAACCTGAGCTGACCCCAGTTTTTTTTAATGGTAAAGCATGATCTAAACTCATATGAGCTTTTTAACCCACTTACTGTGCCTATTACACATTGGACTGAATAAATATTAAGGTGTTGATTACAGGGCACTTTCCCAGACCTTAGTAGGGTGTTACATAATAGATATGTTACATAAAATTAGCACTACATTACCTGTCTGAAGTCCAAAAAGATGCTAAACTCTGAAAAAACTAAAACTAAGAGTCAGAATGGATTGTGGGCCTGTAATAAACTAGCATTAAAAACTAAAAGAAATCTTTTAAAGAATTACTAAAATATCTATGAATTTGGAAACTCCAAACATAGATTTAAGACAGCACTCATAAGTCATAATTATACTTTCTTGTATAAAGTTTAACAAAAAAATGTATATATATATATATGTTAATGTATTATCAAAATTTAATTCAAATAGGCTGTAATGCTATAGTGAGTACTACTATTTTTAAGCATATCTGGAATTAAAACATGCATTAAGTAATAAATATGGCATTTATAGCCACTAAAAGATGTTTGAAAAAATTGAGAGAGTAATCTCCTTAAAGTTATATAAATATTTGAAGTTTTTAATTTTATTCCAGGATTTCTCAATAACGGTACTATTGAGATTTGAGGCCAGGTAATTCTTTGTTGTGGGGGACCAGTCCTGTACAGTCTACACTGTTTAGCAGCTTATCTGACCTCCACTCACTAGACGCCACTAGCACATTTCTTTGCCGATCCACAATCCTTACAATCAGCAATGTTTCCTGACTTGCTAAATGGCAAGGTGGCAACTTAGTGGAGAAAAACACTGCCTTAATTCAACTCTCAAATAAGACTTCATAGTTTGTAAAAGCATTTTCACATATACGCTGTTATTTCACCACAAATAGCTCTGTGAGGTAGTATTAATATGTCCAAGTTAGAAATAAGGAAACCAAGGCCCAGGGAGGTTAAGGAACTTGCCCAAACCACAAAATTGACCAGATAGGACCACTTCCTGTGGTTCTGCTCAATCAGGTTCTTCCTTCATCATCATCCTGAAAAGAGTATTGTGTCTATAAGACATGTTATAGATCATCTCTAATATTTTGAAAAAACAAACTAGAAACAATACATTTTGGAACATATGTTAAATCGTTTAAGAACACAGCAGACAATTGCTTATGAAACCACTCATCTCTGGGTTTAAGCCATAAGTTGATAATCAGCATGCCAAATAGAGCCAGCTGTTTTCATACTTCTAAGTCTTACTAGGCAATGACTCTTGTGGATAAGAAAAACCAGCAACATAGAAATAAGCTGGTGGTATGGAAATCACTTTGTGACTTCCTGTAATAATCCCACCATAAAATCACTTAAAATAATTCCAAATTCATATTTTAAAATGGAATATTACAATGAACTGTAATATGAATAATCAAGAAAATTAGCATTAAACCCAGGAAATTAGTTCCCAATAGCTGCAGCTGTTTACAATTCAGTCTAGGGAACAGGTAGTATCACATTGCTTTAAATGCATAATAGGATTGCATTTTCAATTGCACACTTATCTCTAAGGCTTAAATCTTCATGAAGTTCATTTGACACTGTGCCAGATAAGGAGCAGCACAGTCACTGAAGCCAGTACACAGCCAGTCCAAACTCTTTTCCAAAACACTATCAGCAATTCCAATGAAACCTGGGACAGTCTCCACATTATTGATGCAATTTCATTTTCAAATGTCACATTCGTGTCAAATTGTTTACTCCCAAGAGATTTTGCAATTCACAGTTCAAAGGCATAATTTTCTTATCCATCAAACTAAAATGATTAAGTAGTATTTTGCATGACAGGTGTATCATACATTGTTGTTGTTATAACCTATGGGTAAAAACACACACATACTCCCAACATTTAGTAATAGTCATCAAAATCATAACATTTTATTTAAAGATAAAAAGCTCAGTTGATTGGAGTCCCTGTACACCACATATGGATCTTTAACTGAGAAGTAAGGCTTTTTATCTATTTAAAATGTGAATAAGCATAATGTCAATATACAGGTGCATTACTTAAAAGAGTTTTGTGAGTTACCTTGAAATCTGACATTTTCACCTACATTCTGTTTTTAAATAAATCAGAGTAACATAAAAATTTTTAAAACTGAAGGATATCTGTAGCTTAAAAAGAGATGTGTCTTATGACTTAATGCCTGGACTTCTTAGGATACAGTTGCTTTTCTCCTCTAATATATATTTACATGACGTGGGTACGTAAAGCAGAAGAATAATTTTTATGTTTTTTTACAAAAATAATACCCGCTTGCCAAAACAAACCTTAAATAGCTAGAACTACAGGAGGCATTAATTTTCTAAATAAAGCGCTAACTTTACCTAATTATTTTTATGATACTCTTTATCATAATATTTCAGAATCAAGAAACTTATCACATATGTTCATTTCCAAGCTGAAGGGCACACTATAACAAATGACCTATTCCATCCAATTTTATTGTTTCTTCACAATCACAGCAACTTCACTTACAAGTTTTGGTGTTTATAAACTAAGTAGAAGATCTAACTAACCCAATGCATAACTGTTCTAGCAAGCTTGTAAAAATCCATATTATATTTCTTACTTAAACAATTGCCTCATACCTTGTGGTCCATCCATTTGGAATAGTAGAAGAAGAACTGAACTAAGTGTGTCCAGACGCTACCATTAAAGAATAACAAGAGGTGACTCTGAGCTGCAGGATCCTTATCTGAAAAACAACACAATTGGAGCTGCTTTCTTACCCAATTACCATAGACAAGATTTAATTACAATCAACACATTTTTGAATGCACACACACACATGCGCATTTGTACAAATGTAGGATATTTTTACTTATCATTACTTTCTTAACATTCCAAAATTAATGGGTTTGAATCCTATCTAATCCATAGTTTTGAATTCCCCCCAACAAAACAATATGCCCACAATAGATGTTAAAAATTTTACAACCTAACAGTAACCTAATTCTAAAAAGGTAGTTGAAAAATCATTAATGAATTTTGAAATTAAAGATCTGAATATGGATATCTATAAATCAGAGTCTTAGAGATTGCAAATGATACTGATTATATTTTGTAACAATGGAAAATGTAAGTGAAGTATACCAGTTCTTATAAAACTTGAATCTCAATTATGCTGTCTCTTATTTACATAACTCCTAACCCACAGACATTGATAACCATATTGCGAAAGCCTACCTATATCTGTTATGTGAGATAAGTATTCACCAACCTCAAATAACTCATCCCTAAGAAAACAAGATTTTATTTTTCTCAATAGATGACTTAAAAAATAAAGATAACCCTTCAAAATTTTTATTTACTCTCTTATCAAAATGTTAGACAAATCAATAAACAAAGTATAACAGCAAAAATTGAAAATAACTGACTTTTTAAAATACCATATTCTATTTGGCCTAGAAGCATACAGCTTTACTTAGAAGCCCAGAGAACATATGGGCAAAAATTCTGCCAAGTTTTTATTAATGCCATATAAGCTTCTTGAAGATAGTATTTGTATTTTATTCCCAGTGACCATCACAGTTCATGAAGGATTAGGAAATATTTAATAGCTCTATTCCAATGACTGACAGACACCAAAAACGTAGCAAGTCCAAAACCAAATTCTTACTTTTCCTCACGTCCAACCCTCATCTCCTTTATCATTGCAGTGGTCTTGATAATTGCAAATGTTATCAGTAAATATGCAATTATGTAAATTAGAAATTAGAATAATTATAGAAATCTTCCTTGCCTGAAATGTGATATGTTCCCTATGAGCATTGATTTCACTTCTAAATCTGACTCAGATATGACTGATGTCATCGGTCACACAGAGAGGCTATACTGACTCTTTGAAAGGAGCTGACATTCCACCGATGTGGAACTTTCAGACTTATGGGAAATAAAGTCCATAAGTCTATTGAATACAGAATTCCACATTGCTTGGAAAAAGTCATTTAAATTCACAAACTGCACTTCTTTGGGTTCTCTGTTTCAAAGGGACCCTAGGGTGTTCTGCCTTTAAACTTTAAGAATTTGTCTAGAAAAGTAGAATATGGAAGCATGTGGTGACCTCATTATCTCATGTAAAATATTAAAATTATTTTCCATAATGGGAGATCAAATTATATTGCTAAAGATCCTGTAATTTCTAGTTTTAGGTAATATCTTTAACAATTTTCTCTTTTCAACACAACTAAAGATACATGGCTGAATATAGTGGAATTTAACATTGTAATACATTCTTCTCCTGTCATTTTAACCAATGAAACAATCCAATCTGTTTCAGTGGCACAATTTACTTGTAACTGGAAAGAGTTTAGAAAAAAAAGAACAAGAAAAATCTATACCATCTCATGTTTCAAATAAATATTTTCCAGAAACCAATACAATTATTTTAAGGACATGGGTTCTCAAATGTCAAAATCTACAGTTCTTTTTAACAATAAGTGCATGTAAGCTTAATTTTTCTAATTTCCCATCACTGTTCAGATACTTCTTATATTTTTAAGAATAATTTTCAGTAATAAACCTTATTGAAGTGATTTAATGTTCCTTTTTTCCTTATCCCATTCTTAAGAATTAGGTTTTCATACACGCTGCTCCTCTGCCTGCCATTTGATCTGTCACTGTAAACCGCACACCATGACTTCCAATTCAGAGTACCCACACTTACCTTCAAGGCCTGCTTTCTCCTGTCCTTGCTACCAACAAAAGAAAAAGAGCTCTGGATACTTAATTTTGTTGCCATTCATTTCCAACTATTGTCTATGGTTGTGCTCAGCCTCTGGAATCAAACTGACTTATTTCAGTCATATGGTCAATTAGGTGGTTATTTTTCTGTTAGTGTTAAAACTTGTTCAATAGAGTTTTATAAATTCCAATTCCTAAATGAAAAGGTTTTCTAACCTATTTTAATTCATTGTGAATAGATAATGTTTAACAGTACAAACCAAAAGAAAGAGAGTATTCTTTTCCTTATTTCTTAGGATTTTCCTCTTTAATGAACATGCATACCTGGAATACCTTCACAAATGTATTCTAGTAAGCATAAAATATAAAATTCCCATTAAATTTACATAATGCCATTCCCAGACCTGTGCTTATAACTAACAACTTGTTCAATATTCACTGGTGTTTTCACTAAAAATATGTTTTCTACAATTTCTACACAAGAAAACTCTTTGGAAACAAATATGCTAAATTTCAATAACCTTATATGAAAAGGGAGTTTTATAATATAGAAATTCTTAAATATTCTCATATATTACCTAGAAAAGAAGAGAAATGTGAAACAGTCGGTGCAGAAAACAAAAAAGAAGGAAAGCTCTATAGGATGACAGTTTCCGTGGTTTAACCCAATAAGTAATTTATAAACTGATAGTAAACTAGTATACCTGGAAAGGTCTCAAACTAAGAGCTCAACAAGGTGAGGTAAAGGCTCCATAGGCTTCACCTATATCCCAGAGGCTGTAGGATATGAAGATCTGCAGGATTTAGAATTTTGAGCCTAGATTCAGAGCCCTTTTCTATTACTTATAGTCCCATGAACTCTGGCTAATCACTAAACCTGTCTGAGGCTCAGTTCCCAAGCTGTAAAATGGGAATAATAATGTCTACCTTGAGCAAAGACATAAGAAATAAGTTAAATTTATATGCAATCCAAATACATAATATACTGAACAAGTGTTAGCACTCTCAGCTACAAAAAGAATTTTCCAAGTTGTACCCTTAAGGTATGAATGTACTTTACATGGGTATACATATTACTTTAAAAATGTTATTTCCCTCAAATAAATTCATCAGGTCAAGTAATATTACTTTGGTTGGTGCTTCTGTCATGAACTGAACTTATTCCAAAAATTTTTACAAAAATGAAAACATCACTAATAAGTAAAGCAAAAACACGACACGTAAATATTCAACAAATACTTATTAGGCATTTTTATCTCCCCATTCAGTTTCTTGTCCTCCTTATGCTTTGAGAAGACCTCTATTCTGCCAGAACAGACATTTGAGCTTTTACCAAAAAATGAGGTACAAAAATGAGGAAAGGATAAAGGACCAGAATCAGTCTTAGGCTGGGGAATGTGTCAGAGAAGAAAGGTGGGTGAACAGGCTGAGGAATGTGAAGCAAGTGGATTTGGGAGAAAATGGTGAATTAATAAGTATTCCTGTGGATAGATAGATAGATATAGATATAGATATAGATAGATATAGATGATATAGATATAGCGAGATATACATATAGAGAGAGATATATACATATATATATATATATATATATTCCAGTAGAGTTTAAGAAACACAAGTGATGTTCACAAATCAGTATTACTTTTAGGATTAGGACTATATTATTTCAACTACAAAATGTCTTTAATGCAGACAACATTTAAAGACACTATAAACATTATAAAGTCAAAGGAGTGGCTTTATCAAACCATAAGAGAATGGGCCTATTTCTCCACATCCTCCCCAGCACCTGATGTTTCCTGACTTTCTAATGATTTTTACACTGTTGGTGGGACTGTAAACTAGTTTGGCCATTGTGGAAGATGGTGTGGCAATTCCTCAAGGATCTAGAACTAGAAATACCATTTGATCCAGCCATTCCATTACTGGGTATATACCCAAAAGATTATAACTCATACTGCTATAAAGACATACGCACATGTATGTTTATTGTGGCACTATTCACAATAGCAAAGACTTGGAACCAACCCACATGCCCATCAATGATAGACTGGATTAAGCAAATGTGGCACATATACATCATGGAATACTATGCAGCCATAAAAAAGGATGAGTTCATGTCCTTTGTAGGGACATGGATGAAGCTGGAAACCATCATTCTCAGCAAACTATCGCAAGGACAGAAAACCAAACACCACATGTTCTCACTCATGGGTGGGAATTGAACACTAAGAACACCTGGACCCAGGAAGGGGAACATCACACGCAGGGGCGTGTCATGGGTTTGGGGGAAGGGGGAGGGATAGCATTAGGAGATATACCTAATGTAAATGACGAGTTAATGGGTGCAGCACACCAACATGGCACATGTATACATACATAACAAACCTGCATGTTGTGCATATGTACCCTAGAACTTAAAGTATAATAAAAAAGAGAGAGAGAGAGAGAGAGAGAGAGAGAGAGAGAATGGACCTACCCTGATGTGAGTGTGAGTGGGGCTAGGGGCCGGAGCAGAACACGGAGGCAGGTAAAAGCTAAAGGTAAGTAGAGGGTGAGAACAAACATTTTTGCTGTTAACAATAACAAGTATGTTTATAAGGCTTACTATACATGAAGCTGTGCTCTCAATTGTTTTCATGTATTAACTCTGTTAATCCTCTCAACAAACCTATGAAGTTGGTATGATAATTATCTGCATTTTACAAATTAGGAGACTGAGTCAGGAGGTGGTTAAGTAACTTGTACAAGATCACAGAGCCAATAAGTGACAGTCCTAACATTCAGGTACAGCCAGTCTGGCTCCTTGTTTTCTTTTTTTTTTTATTATTATACTTTAAGTTCTAGGGTACATGTGCATAACGTGCAGGTTTGTTACATATGTATACATGTGCCATGTTGGTGTGCTGCACCCATCAACTCGTCTGCACCCATCAATTCATCATTTATATCAGGTATAACTCCCCAATGCAATCCCTCCCCCCTCCCCCCTCCCCATGATAGGCCCCATTGTGTGATGTTCCCCTTCCCAAGTCCAAGTGAACTCATTGTTCAGTTCCCACCTATGAGTGAGAACATGCGGTGTTTGGTTTT
>NC_045439.1:58155338-58360180 GCF_002776525.5 Piliocolobus tephrosceles | reverse complement strand
TGTGAATAGTGCCGCAATAAACATACGTGTGCATGTGTCTTTGTAGTGGCATAATTTATCTCACACCAGTTAGAATGGCAATCATTAAAAAATCAGGAAACAACAGGTGTTGGAGAGGATGTGGAGAAATAGGAACACTTTTACACTGTTGGTGGGATTGTAAACTAGTTCAACCATTATGGAAAACAGTATGGCAATTCCTCAAGGATCTAGAACTAGATGTACCATATGGTTCCTTGTTTTCTATTAGTGTTTTGTTAACTGAAGTTGAACAAATTAAACTCTTCTCAGCAATTTGTCCTTAATTTAACTTAAATCTCTTTCAATATTTTAAACTGGGCTCATACATCTAATATATCTAATTTGTAAGCACTCCCCCTATCCAATAAATGCTTTCTTAAGCATGATCCTTGTAAATCTAACAAATAAACATTATATATACACTTAAATGTTGCATTTAGTTAAATATTACAAACATTTTACATAACAAACATAATGATTATCCTGAATTAAACACAAAAATATTTATGAGTTTGGTTTGATTTTTGTGTTTTGGTTTTTCTCTTCTGTGTTTATTTGCTTATTTTCCTAAGATTGTATCATGTTTTTGCAGAAAGTTTAGGGAGATGCAAATTGCAACGTTAGGCAGTGTAAGATTCCTGGGTCAAAAATTCAGTCAAACTGTATTATTGTTTAATGCTTATTAAGGATTTAAGACTGGACAAAGTTTCTAAGGGAGAGCAGCTTCTAAAATGATTCTGCCTAAATTGCTTGTATAGTTTGCTATATTAATAGGGGCTTCAGCTCTATATTTACCAGAGATTTGTTTGACTCCTTACATATCTCCAAGGATTAAGTAGTTACTTCCACAAACAACTCTTTTTAACCTGTTCACATTTTTATTGTTTAATTCATATAGGTGAAATTTTCACCCCACACAGGTTGCTGTTACTTTCCTTCACATCTGTGTGCCTTTCATATTCTTCTTTTCTAGGATTTCAGCCACAGCTCTATAAACCATCACACTGACATTTTTGCTGAATATTTCCCTTTTCATTCCATTGTAAGTGAGGATGAGCCTAAGGTGCTTCTAGGTGGTATTATGACCAAAGGACTTGAAGTCTGCCCCCAGACCCCACTCACTCTTCCCTGGGTCCACTCAGGGAAGACACATTTATAGAATAATGATAAGTAAATAGGGATGGTGTCCTACGTTTATTAATTAGCTTCGAAAGCACTCTTAGGCCACCTTCTACTTAAGAAGAGGTGGGGAAGTGTCTAAACCATGTTCACACAGGCCATATTTCTAACCTTTTGAAAAGCTCTTCTTTCAGAAAATGGAGCTCCATCAGTGGACTGACTGTGATGACAATTCAGATTATGCTGTTTCATCCTTTGGTAGAGCTACAGAGAGGTAGACAAGGCCACAAAGGAATTATGAGGCCTCATTGTCCTTAGTTGCATTCTCCTTAAAGTTCGAGACTTAAAAGAATAAAATGACCATCGTAGTTTTTCATAAACATTCTCTTCAAAATTAATTGTACTTTGTCATTTGTGAAAAGCAACTTTAAAGACCAACAAACTTACATTTGAATTCCTCTTTGGGGAGGTTTTTACCTTTCTGACATTGGGTAAATTACTTTTCTGAGCCTGAATTTCACTTATTTATGAAATTAAGTCAGTTCTATCTACTTCCTAAAGCTATCATGATGAAATGACAGATTTAAAATATTAGAGATATATTAATAATTATTAATGTAATAAGCTGAGAGAGATTGGTTTCTCCATTCAGACACTACCCCATCTCTTCAACTTAAACACATTGCCCTCTTTTACCATCTAGCTTCTCCAGCTTATAGTATGAAGCAATACCACTGCCTGTGAATGGTCACGAATCTCCAGCCGTTCTACCTATAATAATGATTTTATCACTGTAACATGTTTATCTGAATTTCAAAGTTAAATTAATTATCCAAGGCTACTTTATTACTCTCAATTTAAAATAAATAAAAAAAGCCATTTACATTCAAAGAGAACTGAGAGCCATTTTTATCAGAATTTGTGGTATAATTAATGCTAGCTTGGTATGCCCTCATAGTGGAGTGATTGAAGCTACAGATCTTTGCCAAATGTGGTTTCAGGTTGACTGACTACAACTCGCTAAACACAATGGTTTCATAATTCTTCTGTAGCTGTGGTCACACCTACTCACAGATAGCATTTTTCTAAGGTTCTCATCCCTTCTTGTTTTTACTAAAGTTAGACAAATGTTACATTCTCATGAGAAAATAAAATTTTTATATCCATCAGTGCTACAAGAGTTTAAAAAAATTATGTCAGCCCAAAGGGGGCTCATTTATGATAGAACCATTGGAAGTAGGGCATGAATGACTCAGAATTTTAAATTACAGCCTCATCTTAATTTACTTCCATGTCTTATCAAAGGAACACTCAAGTTAACCACTGAATAGGACAGATTCCTCCATGATTTGCTGCAAGCATCCACTCCTATGCCAAGCCATTCACTCTTGGCTTCACTTCTTGGCTGGGTGTCTTCAAAAGGAAAAAAAACTTGTAACATTGCCCTAATCTTTTAAACCAAAAGCCAAATGATGCAAGAGAACAAAAATATAAATAAATATTAAAAGAAAATGTTCTATTTTATTTTTGAGGACTCTCAAATTCACAGTTCCTGTCTCCCACATACAGTCAATAATTATTCTTAAATGCAAATTTCCAAATACACAGAATTGTCAGTCCATATTTCTGGGTTCCTCACTTTTGTTGTTGGAAATGTTGAACATGGGTGCAATTCATTCTACTCGGCAAGAACGAATAAAGGAAGCACGCAATTAGCTACAGAAGGCCAGGTTACCATAGCGACATGGTAAAGATAAAATGATCTCTCAAACTTTTTCAGCACCATGTGTCAAAGGAAAGTTTGAGCTCTTTTATCTTTCTTCCTGGGATGGAAAAGGCACACTTTGTTTTCATCCAAAAGAAGCACCTGCTTTCTTATGATCCTCACTGAGTGGCTTGCAGCAGCTGAAAGGAAAGTATTCAGGGTACAGTAATGACTGAAAAGATTGGAATATCCTTGGTGTCATGGGGAAAAAAGTAGCTCACCTCGTACACTCAGGCTATCCTGACCCAGCCTTCACCAAACTGACCTTCCCATCCCATAGGTTTCATAATCCTCCTAGGATGTACCACAATCATAAACTACAGTTGGGACAGAAAACTCCAGTGCTTTATAAACTTTTTCAAAACACAGAATATATAAAGCCAAAAAATATTATTTGTGAACCTAGCATAGCCCTGATATTAAACATCAAAATATAGCTCAAGAAAAAAGAACCCTAAGCCTACCTCACTACTGAATATAGAAGTAATATATTAATTAAAACACTTGCATGTCAATCTTAACATGTAAAAAATAAACCAGGAACATCAATAATTGCTTAATATTATGAATCTATTAATGAAGATGACAGATATGGCTAAAATTAGAAATTATTAGAAACTTTGACCTAGACTATTCAAATTAAAAACTTTGACCTAGATTAATTTTTCAAATTTAAAACAGTGATTAGCTCAATATATCCTGAAAAATATTTGAAAAACATTGCTACCATATTAATATATAAAGTAACTCTGAAACCAACAAGAAAAGAGTTACTTTGTAAACAACAATGTTATCAAATCTTTGCTGTAGTTTCACAGCTAAACGCCAAATCTGAAAATAAAGAATGTTATGCCCACACATTCTAAAGAGGGGTTTCAGGATTCCTAACCTTCCCTACATACTCTACAAACTCAAGTCAATCACTACAGAAACTGTGGGTATTTATCAGACAAAGATACTGATCTTTTATCCCCAAGCTGATTATTTTCTAAGCTCCAGAAACCTAAGCTCTTCTTTCCTCAAGAAATTATCTCAAAGACTCATATTATGAATAGAACAGAATGAAAACCTCTGCTGTGCTTCTCAAAAAAGAGCCAGTATTTCGATACTTGCCATACCAAGGGGATTCAAAAACCAGATCATAATTTTACCAAGTGAGGAATCCTCTCTTTTCCTTACGTGTCCTCCCTCCCCATCTCCAACTCAATATCCTGATGAGAAGAAGAGGGTAGAAGAATGAGGAGAGAATTGGAAAAGAAATTATTGTAACTGTGCATTTAAAAATCTATACCTTATTCAACATCTTGGAAATTCCCCCTCAAGTCCATACAGAATCAGAATGTGGTATCTCCTACATAACAGTAGGGCTCTCTCCTGTAGAGTCTAATTTGGTAGGTGTACGGTGGGGCCTAGGAAACTGAATTTTTAATACCACTCCAACACCAAATGGGGGAAATGTTGCACCAGGGAAAGAGAAAGGTGATAATGTGTTACAGGTTTTATCAGTTGCTTCTAGGAAAATACAAGCTGGAGGATAGGCCAATGATCTTTCAGAAATAACATCAAACCTTGAATGCTTAGGTCAAAATCCCAGGTACCCCCCCAGCTCAATGTCCTAACAGTGGTAAGTAAAAGTGCACAATTATCAGTCACACAAATTCTGCCACCACATTAGTAGATCATATTGTAGACAGCAAGCTACATACAGAAGAGTTCTTGGGAACAAAAGTTGTACATACCATTTTAAATCAAGGTCAGTTTACAACAGAAATCTCACCTATAACCACATTTTAAAATAAATTCTGATAAGGAATAATTTATGTTCTTATCCATCTAATCCATTGTCGAACCTGATCCAGGTCATACATCCAGAAAAGATTAAATAGCAAGAACAGGTTAAAATATGTTTGCACCTGTAAAATTACAAAGTATGTGCTCAAACCTGGCAGCAATCCATGACTTGCTTCCTTACTTCTAAAAGAAGTTCAACCGTGTGAAAATGTCTAAAATTTCAACTATCAGGACAAAGGAAAAAGTACACATTTTCATTTTATCCATGAATTTTCCACATTTTCATCCAGATAACAACGTCACTCTACCAGGGGCGGCCATCACAGCTTTCTGACTGGTATGCCTTCAGGCAGGCTGCTCCTGTGACACCCACATTTCTAAAAAAACTGATGTCCTCAGATTGTCTAACAAATTGAAAATGAAAATAGGGAACAAATTAAAAGCCTGCTTTCTCACTTTTTATTCTGTCATCCACCTTTTGGAGAAAGAGAGAGCCTGGTAGAAACTAATAAAACCAACTTTATCATTACTCTTCTTACTAAGAAAGTGTAATGGAGAAAAGTGCTATTTTTAACCGAAATTTCTGGTTCTTTCCAAAGGGGTTCTTTTGTTCTGAACATTATAATGAATTTGGGATTAGGAGCTAGGAAGAACTGCATTGCTCTACAGAACAGTATGAAAAGAGTTTGGGGTTACCTGCTCTATCCAGGGACTAAGGAAGGTAGAGAGGAGACACGAGAAGGGTCAAGGAGAGAAGCAGTCAAGATGGTGAGACCAGGATCTAGGATCTAGGAGAGGTGAAGCAGCTGACGAGAAATCCCACATTACAGAGGATTAAAAAACAAATTGAAATCGCTTGCATTGTTGCACAATAAAACTCTCCTCATCACTCTCTCAGGTTGCCGGTATAGTTAGCTGAATGCAGTTGCCCAGTAAAAATAGCTTTTTATGAAAATTGGGCTAGAACTCAAGGATTACATTTGAGATTCCACATAGAAGCATACAGGCAGCAAGCAAGGGTGATGCAATCCCTAAATTAAATGAATTCTAGGAAAATAAGAATTTAGAGTCAGATGTAAGCATGAAAATATAAACTCTTCACCCAAGAGGTCTTTGGAAAGCAGCTTGTGTGCAATGAAAGGCTCTAAGCAATCTTATCTAGATTTTAGGAGAAGAGCCTTCTGCTAACATCTCAGTTTTCAAGAAACACGACATAATTATAATAAATAGAGTATAAAACATTTTATTCTCTATAGGGCCACACCCAGTAAAACAACTGTTTATATTTGGAAAGGTATCCTTCCAGCAATATTTTCCTTTTTTCTGTATCTCTGTATGCATATGTGTGTATACATGCAGAGATGTTTAAGAAAAATATTCAAATAATGTAATATACATGTATATATAAACACAGAATATTAATTTTATTTAAATAGACACATAAAATTTTGTGTTCATAAATTCTGTAGTCTCTAGTCCCCACGTCAGCCTAGCTCAGTTTTTCTCTGAATAACACAGAATTTTACCAAAAAAGTTAAAAATATTTACAATTCCAGAAATAGAAACTAACATTGTCATGTCAAAATCTGGAAGAAATTTTCAAAAATTGTGGGCTACATGGAGCTAGTTTAGATGAAACTATTCAGGCTACAACACATGATATAACCTGATTTCCTTTATGAATCGGGGATTCCCTGAAAGAGATACAAAGAGGTTTTCTTCCCGCACCAACAACCTTCCACTGAAAACAAAGACCCTAGATCAATAAGACACCAGGGTAGCTCACACTCTGTAACCCTTTGACTCTGCCATTTTGAACCAGTGTTTGATTATTCCCCTCACCTCCTGGCACATTGGCATGGTCTCCTTCTGACATATAACCTTTTGCCTCAAGCTTCTCAAGGAACTGTGTTCTCAGAGAACTTTTTCTCCCCGAAAGGAGTACTGATATCAGATGTAAGGATAATAAGTTGCCCTTTACATTATATTAGCAAAACCTAAAAACAAGAACTTCTAAGAAAAGAAGGTAGAAAATTCTGAGTTGGTAGAGATGATAACATACATATTACAGTATGTGTCCTTCCTAACACTGCTGTGCAAAGGGGAGGCACATAATGAAGTCTCCTGCCTCTCCAAGTGGAAGGTTACTACTGATGTAGTAAGAAGGTGTCTAGTTTGTTAATTAATTTTAAATAGCAGAAATATTTAAATATTTTGTAAAGCAAAGTACTCTTTGAAGAGGTTCACATCTTGCCTTTTTGGGACAAAAACAGAAGGAACCTGGTCTAAGCAGGAAATTGTTTTTAAACACACAAAGATTCACTGAATGTTCATTAAACATCTTCTATGGGATTTTCTAAGAAATTAGAATGAGTAAAACATACTGAGTTTTAGAATTTTGTTTCCTAAAGGACCATGCTAGAAACACAGATACATTCATATGATGAGAAGTTAAAAGTATAAGTAAAAATAGTGAAAAAAAAAAAAAAAAAACAAGTGAGTGGAAGTGAGAGCAACAGACTAAACTTCGGTAACAACCAAATTTAGTAACTGAACTGTAAACAACATTACCAAACCAAGCCCTTTAAAATCTGATGGTCCTCTTTCCCTTGGAGGAGCAAGTCACATAAGATTTTATTAGCCTTGGGTCAAGTCTAGAGTATCATACTTTAGGGTTTTCCTGAACTTGACTTTCTCCCTTCCTTTCATTTACATCTGAAATGGGTTCAAAGGCCAGTGTGCAAAAATTAGACACAAAAACTGGCATCTTTTTTAACATGGAAAATCGGAAGCTAAATGCATTCTTAATACCTCACTGAAACTCTCTGAAATATTTTAATACAAATTACATTTCAAGGAAAGAAAGTTTAAACACGACAGAAGTGGTTAAAGGACAGAAGTTCAAGCACAACAAAAGTCCATTCACTATATTCTCACTTGGTGTTTCATTAGAGTTTTTGTTTATTTTGTTTTTGATTTTTAGAGAAGCAGAAGACATATGTATTACATTGTCTTTCAGTAAAATTGTGGCTACTGAGAATGGGATGGGAAGAAGAGGGAGGAAATGGGAAGACATAGGTCAAAAGGTACCAAGTTGCAGATACGTAGGATGAATAAGTCTAAAGATATAAGGCGCAACATAAGGACTATAGTTATAATATTGTATTGTATACTGGACTTTTGCTAAGTGAGTCGATTTTAGGTGCTCTTACCACAAGAAAGGGTAAGTATGAAAATGATGGATATGTTTACTTGTTTGACTATAGTAAACATTTCACCGTGTAAGTATGGTCATATGGTGCTTAATGACAGGGACACATTCTGAGAAATGCACTGTTAGGCAATTTCATTGTTGGGCAAACATCATAGAGTACACTTAAAAAAACCTAGATGGCACAGCCTACTACATACTTAGGCTGTATGATACAGCCTATTGCTCCTAGGCTATAGGAGCAATAAAGAAAATTCTGAGTTGGTAAAGATGATAACATATGTATTACAGTATGTGTCCTTCCTAACACTGCTGTGCAAAGGGGAGGCACATAATGAAATCTCCTGCCTCTCCAAGTGGAAGGTTACTACTGATGTAGTAAGAAGGTGTCTAGTACAATGTATGACTGTACTGAATAAGGTAAGTAGTTGTAACACAATGGGAAGTATCTAAACATAGAAAAGTTACCATAAAAATATGGTATAATAATTCTATGGGATGACCATAATTGATCAAAATATCATGATGAGGAACATGACTATATATCAAAACATCATGTTGTATACCTTAAATATGTATATATTTCAAAAAGAATAAACTGGTAACATATTTTCTGTTTTTAGCACTCAAATACATTTTCACAACATTTTCTTCTCACTCAAAGTTCAGTTTTGTTAATGACACACACTTAGTCATTATGGTTACAAAATCATCATTATATCTAAGTGACTCAACAGTGGCACATCCCCATTATGAGTGTGTGAATTCTGAGCCTGTTTTCTGAACTATTAACCATCATTAGATATGAGAAATTGCAGTCAGTTTTCACTATGTTATCCAATGTATCACTCAAGATTTAACAAATGCTTGGAAATGCGCTTAGATCATAATCTGAACACCAATTTCTTTATGAATTTTCACTCTATCAAAACAAACACAAGCTTGTGTGTGTAGAATACCTATGTTTATAAGTATGCAAGGTTTTGATGCTATAATTAATGTCTCTTTCATCACATATTTAACATACAATTTGCATCATGAAAATTAAAGGTCTTGCAAAGAATTACTGGTTTATTCACTAAGGAAAAGAAATATGCCAATTACCTTGTAAAATTAGTTTGTTTGTTTAGACCTTGGTAATCTACAGAGCCAGAAGAAATAGGTAAAATATACTTCCATTTATGAAAGGTTTATTCACCTATTTAGGCTTAATGAACGTATTAAAATGTTTATATCATATATTGTTGTAGCCTTCTTTAAGAAAAACAAAAAATGCATATTTACCAAGTAGTATTTTAAAGAGATCCCTTGCCTTTCTAGCAGGTTGTACTACTGCATTTAGTTATAAAGGTAGGAAACAGACTAGTGACTAGTGACGTACCATGTGATCTCAGTATTCTTTGATATAAAAAAGAACTCCTCAGGTCAATTTTTAAATGTAATAACACTGTGTTCAAATGAAAGTTCTCACAGATGTCCAATAGTTTGAAGATTTGGAAGGCAAGTTGGTTGACTACAAAATAGTAGCCCGAAAAACTCACTTTATTTTCCCCCTGCCTACTCTCCTTTCTGAATGCAACCCAAGAAAATTCCCAGAAGCATATTTAGAAAACTACTGAAGAACATTTAATATTTTAAATTAAAGTTGGAATTAGGCAGGCAGGTGGGGTCATGCAGTCTTTTAACAGTGCACTTACTTACTAAAAAAGTGGTATGCACTTCTGGTGCTGGAAACCCAGCATAAGTTGCAGGAATTGAATATACAGCTGCCATTTCTGATTGTCTGAAAGGGTAATAATACTATTCGCGGATTATGATTTTTTACATTATTTCCAGTGAACCTCTGAATGTTTGGGTAGCAATAGAAAGCAACTAAGAAAGTATCTGTTGCTCCTCCCCTAGCACATTTAAGTAAATTTAAGAGCAGCTTAGGAGTTTATTAAGAAGTCTGTAAGGGTAGTTTAGTTTTTGTTTTGTTTATAATGTCACAAAGAAAAAAATTACCAATTCATCTTTGTCTGCTTAACAATACATTGGTTTAAAACTCAAAATGCAAAAGATATTACCAACTTTATTGCTTCCTGACCCCGGAATAAAGTCAGTAGATAATGCAAACATACTGCTGTTGTCCATTACAGCAATTACAATTATTTAATGTATAATAAAAGAATCCTAAATCCAATCTAAGGCTGCACCAATATCATCACTAGATTTGTGGAGTCAAATAAAGTTATTTTCATGGGTAAAAATAAAATCAGTCAACCTACTTGTTTTTTGAATTGACCAGATGTCTGTATTATGGTCCTGGAAACATACTTCCTTTTGCCAGCATACAGTGGTGTCAGCATCTCCCTGAGACTGTTAGGGCAAGCTAACAAACACAAAGACAAACCTAGCTTGCAGATCTTAGAGGACATATCTCCTATCTCATAACTGTTCTTGAATAGTCATTCAACAAATACATACTGAGGTTGTAATGCACTCTAGCCATGTTCTAGACACTTGAGATCATCACTGAATCAGACAAAAATTCCCTCCCTAGTAGCACTTATATTCTACTGGGGATGGGAGGAAGACTTGGAGACAAACAACAGGCATAAAATAAGTAAATTGTATGACACATGTTAAGAGATATAGGAATTAAAAACAAAGCAGCATAGGGGGAATAAGGAGTGTGTGGAGTATGGTGGGAGTTGCAATATTAGAGTAGTCAAGGCAATTTTCATTGAGAAGGTAGTTATGATGGTTAATACTGAGTGTCAACTTGATTGATTGAAGGGTGGGTGTGTCTGTGAGGGTGTTGCCAAAGGAGATTAACATTTAAGTCAGTGGACTGGGAAAGGCAGACCCACCCTTAATCTGGGTGGGTACAAGCTAATCAGCTGCCAGCACAGCTAGGATAAAAGCAGGCAGAAGAACGTGAAAAGACTAAACTAGCTTAGCCTCCTAGCATATGTCTTTCTCCCATGCTGAATCCTTCCTGCCCTTGAACATCAAACTTCAAGTTCTTCAGCTTTGGGACTTGGACTGGCTTCATTGATCCTCAGCTTTCAGAGAGTTTCTTGTGGGACCTTGTGATCATGTGAGTTTAATACTCCTTAATAAACTTCCATTCCATATATACATATATATATATGTATGTGTGTGTGTGTCTGTGTGTGTATGCATGTGTGTGTGTATATATATATGCTATTAGTTCTGTCACTCTAGAGAATGTAATACAGTAGTATTGCTCAAGATTTAGACAAGATAATAGAGTGAACTAGGCAGCTATCTGGGGAAGAGCATTACAGGTTGAAGCAACTGTCAATGCAAAGACCCTAAGGTAAAAACCTCACTTGCCTGTTCCTAGAGCAGCAGTAGTAGTGAGATCTGGCTCTATACGGGATAGTCTCCCTTCCAACTTCCCGCTCCATGCAGTGCCAAGTCTTGGTCTGCACATCCCCAGCCCAGCCACCAGCTCACTCAGGTAAAGAAGTTCTAAGTCCTCCTTAGGAGATGTAGCAGTTTCAAAGTTCCTTTATCTCGAAAATGCATATTCTCATTTCTCAACTGCCCATACAGTATTTTCCAACAGAACCATGAAATTATATAGAAGTTGTTTGTTTGTTTGTTTGTTTGTTTGTTTTTAAAATGTTTCTTCTACTATTTTAGATGTTTTATAATTAGTTTTGGGAACTCAGGCAACTTGCCAGAAACCATTTGAATGGGGCTGAAACATACCTAATTGTCATATTTATGTATTTAAAACTATCAGATGTTGGTACTTGCAAATGTTTTGACCCAATAGAAGTATCTTTTAATTACTTACATTACTTTAATAACCAGAAATATATGTGCCATATATGTTATAACACATGTAGCAAGGATTGCTGGTTGCCTATGTGGTAGACACTCTCTCCTTCTTTAGTAACAGAACCCTGATTTTGTTCAAGATGCTACTGGGAACTCCCAGACTCTCTTGAAGCTAGATGTGGTCATTGACTAAGACCTGTCCAATGATATGTAAGCAAAAGTTTTGTGTAGGATTTCCAGGAAGATTCTTAAAGAGGAGCTTATTTGACTACTGGTTCTTGATTTTTTTTCTCTTCCCCTTTCCCTCTTCCTTCTTGTTTCCTGGAATGTGAGAGTGATGGGAGGAGCTTCAGCAGCTGTCATTGAAGATAGATGGCATATTGCAAAGTGACACAGGAGAAAGATAGCAGGGTCTCAGAGTCCCTAAAGATCTCGTGGAGCTTTCGCAAGTAGCCCTAGAGTAATAATATTCAGATTATAGAATAAAGTATTCATAGAATAAATCAACACAAAGCCCATTGGTATTTCTATTTTGTTTTGTTTTTCTGGTTTGTTTTGTTTTTCTGTATATGAAGCAAAATTTAATTCTAGATAAAATAAATTTTTTTTTTAAATTAATTTATCTAAAAGTAATGGAAGATAAGTAATTTTAGATTGTTTTTCCCACTGACTGTTTGTTCAACAATCAGTTATGTAGGTAGGAAAAATACCACCTAGCCATCTAGAAATCAGTCCAGGTACAGTGGCTCATCCCTGTAGTCCCAACACTTTGGGAGGCCAAGGCAGGCAGATCACTGGAGCTAGGAGTTCAAGACCAGCCTGGGCAACATGGCAAAACCTTGTCTCTACTAAAAACACAGAAATGTACAGAACATGTAAGTCATGAACTTTTTGTTTTCTTTTGGAAAACATTTTATAGTCATGGTATGGTAAGTCTATGATGCACCGATGGTCAACATCTTAAGAATGGTAAAACTGGTATGATATAATTTATGAATTACATACATAAAAAACCCTAAGGTTCCAACTCATTATCCAAGCAAATATTTGATTTATTTTTTCTCTCTGAAAAAAAAAAAAGAATCTGTTTCTTCCTTTTTATTTGCTTTACCAAATATAATTTTAACTGTGGTCACATACGACTGCAATTTAATACATTTTTCTGAGTAAAATTAATATAAAGCATTGTGGCTACTCTGAATAGAGAATCATAACATCAAAATTCAAACATTTTGAGAACTGTTTAATATAAAAATTCTACTCTTTAAACTATTCTTATATTTAAGCTACCATGGAGAATGTTAATATATATTTTAGTGCTTCTAATGAATATTTTTAAAGTCAGTAAAGAAATAATAAAAATACAGACTTGAAAAGCCATATCAACACTTACATATCAATAAACCAAATAATTATTATAAAATTTAAAATAACTTTGAAATATTTAATCTACTTGCAAGCTTTAAGGTATAAGGGTGAAATAGTTCTCAAAAATAAAATAATAAGACTTAAAAATCTCACATTAAATCAATCACTGTCTATTTTAATTAATGACTCTTAATTTCATTCTGGAAAATGATATAATCCATTACCATTTTCAACAGTGTATAGTAAAATAAGAATAAAGCCTTTGTGGTGGGTTTTTAATAAAACTGACCTAATTCCTTTTAAAAGAGTGTCCTTTATTCTAAAATGGTATCTTTTATTTTCTGATATCCTATTGATCACAAATAATTGTTGTTGCTGCTGCTGCTTTGTTTTTTAATGTCTTTATTTAGATTCTACTTTTGATTTTAAAAACTTGTTTGAAAGTTACTGATCTCTTAAATCAAAATTGAGAGAATCCCTAATTTAAGTGATTACTTAATTCCATTTCATTTAGCACATTTCTTTTAGAGTGTCCATTTTGTACATTTCCTTTGAAAATTATATCAGAACTAAAGCAAGATTTTTTAAAATTTATCATTGGTCATTACTTTGAAACTCACTCCAAAATGAATTTCATCACACTTTTCACCAACTCCCCATAATAGTAACAGCCACGTTTATGACTATTATACATATGTATCATGAAAGAGAATCCATTATAAAGGAAAGTTCACATAATATCTGTGTTTTTCTAACCGATTCAGTTAGGAATGCAATTTAGAAACAGTCTCAACTAATGACAATTACTTGTAAATATTTCTGCACAAACAAACGTATAAGGCTAAGAAAGAAATGTAGCAACACCATTTCTCCTCATTTACATATTACCTCTTGAAATACCAGACTATTAGTTGTAGATAAAACATGAAAGTTTATCTTTTATCTATATAAAATACAATAATTCATGTAAGAAATGCATTCTTACTACAGAGATCAAGTCTAATAAGTGTCGAATTGTACTTACCTTGTCTATAGAGATGCAAAACTTGTTATTCATTCCGTAAAATTAAAAGCCTAAAGCAGACTGTTTAACAAAAAGATAATGTGAGCCACATATGTATTTTTTTAATTTCCTAGTAGCTACATTTTAGAAAGGAAGAGAAACATGTCAAATTAGTTCTATTTAACCGGATAAATCCAAAATACTATCTTTCAATGTATAACCAATATAAAAATTATTAAGATATTTTATATTATTGTTTTGATATTAAGTATTGAAAATTCAGAGTATATGTTACACTTAAAGTGTACCTCAATTCAGACCAGGTACATTTCAATTGCTCAATAGCCACATGTGGCTAGTGATTACCATAGTGGACAGCACAATCCTAAAGACATATTATTCTTAACTCTGAAATAATTGGAATATAGACCACAGGTCTGTAACTGTGTAAATGTAAGATAATTAGATTGAATTGGAACCCAGAGTTTCTCATTTGAACACAGCTGTTCCTACCTAGATGAACTCTTCAAAAGCCTACAAAATGTGATTGATCCCAACAAACAGGACTGGCCCATTTTCTTATAATAATCTTAAATAAAATGAGTTTACAAGCAATGAAAACTCAATATCTCGCCTCACTGCAAGCTCTGCCTCCCGGGTTCACGCCATTCTCCTGCCTCAGCCTCCCATGTAGCTGGGACTACAAGCTCCCGCCACCACGCCCGGCTAATGTTTTCTATTTTTAGTAGAGATGTGGTTTCACCATGTTAGCCAGGATGGTCTCGACCTCCTGACCTCATGATCCACCCACCTCAGCCTCCCAAAGTGCTGGGATTACAGACGTGAGCCACCACGCCCGGCCTACAAATTATTCTTAATGCAAATTCAGAGGTATAAAATTGGCAAGAACAATGATTTCATAATTTTCATAATTTATATCATATAATCTGGACAAGGGCATCAAGAGTGATGAAGGTCCTAGATTTTTACAACCTAAGGAAATCCTGGATATTCCATGGACACGTTTCTTGCCAGGCCTTTTGGCCAACCCAGGGCTAAATGCTGAAAGCCTAGCCATCACACCCACAGTGGATATTCTCTTAACTCAGCTGCTCTTAAAAAGGCATTACACAATCTGCCCACACATTGCTTATCAATTTGCAATAGGAAGAGAAATAACTATGTAGTCTAAAGAAGCTAGACAAACCTTGATCGGGTGATCAAATTAACATCCTCAGTGAGGGGCAGAAGTACATGATGTACTTCCACATCTGTTAGTATTAAATGAACACAATATCACTTTTGTAGTATTCTGGGTAAGAACACATAACCTCAATCTAATCACAAGTAAACATCAGACAAACACAAATGAAGGGACATTCTTTAAAGTATACAGGTTGTATTCTTCAAAAATGTCACAAAAGATTTTTAAAAATAGTAGAAGAACTGTCTTAGATGAAAAGAGATAGAACGCAATGTGTATTCCTAAACTGGGCCCTGTATTGGAGAAGGAAAAATGCTAAGAAGGGCATTATTAGAACAAGTGTCAGAATTGGAGTATAAGCAGCAGATTATTATATCAGTGTTTCTGAATTTGATAACCATAAATGGCTACACAAGCAAATATTCTTGTTTTTAGGAAACACATTGGAACATTAAGAGATAAAGAAGCATGATGTATACAATATATTTTGAAAAAACTACTGTAAAACATATATATGTGTTATATGCATATACATGTCTAATATACATATGTAAAGAGAGAGAATATGAGCGAGAAATGCAGCAAACTTGGTAAGTCTGTATAAATGGTATGTAGGAATTCTCCATATTATGTTTGCAGCCTACCTGTAAACTTGAAATTATTTCATGTAAGAAGTTAGGAAAAGGCAAGACACAATTATAATTGGAAATACATACCACCTTATAGATAGGACTGAGTTTTAGAATAAGATGCCATACATTTGAATTACGCTTTCATTCAGGGCTTTCCATTTTATGATATACAATTGGAAAAGCAAGGTTGTTTACTAATGGAGCACAAATGAAGTGATGAATGTGCCCAAAGCAAACATATGTCATCTGTGTGAACTGATTACTTTGCAAAAATGTAAATCTCACATAAAGACCAAATTCTCCCAATCTTATAAAATTCTAATGAAATAATGAACAAAAGATCATTCTGAAAAGTATAAAGCATTACATAAATGTGAGGCTCATACTATTGCTCACTGCTAAGTGGTGACTGTATATCCACTAGATATACATATCTACCTGCCTGCCTGCTTCACTGGTGACTTGAGATTTTGGCCTTTTCTTGACTTCAGACTTGAACTGAAATACCAGCTCTTCTTGCATATTGAGACTGTGAGCTTTTGAAACTATGACATACCCCATTGGCTCTCCTGGTCCTCTAGCTTACCCATTGCAAATATTGGCACTTCTCAGCCTCTAAAATCATGTGAGCCAATTTCTTATTAGAAATATACACATATCCATTCTGTCAGTTCTATTTCTCTCTGGAGAATCCTGATTAACACAGAATGTAGACATTACAGATCCATTCTAATGATAATTTTTATTGGAACAAATTGCTTGTGACAGAGCAATGCCTTCACAGGGATGACAAGTCTAGCAGTGATTCATTCAAAACAAAGTTATAGTCAGAAGGGTTCTGTAATTTTTGGATACTATGCCTGTAGAAAGAATTGAAGTACAGTATTTAAGAAATAGTTGGAAAAATCAAGTTCCAAAATTTTGCTTGCAAAGAAAATTTTGCAGGTTTTGTTTGTTTTAATTTTTTGCACAGCTTTTCTGCCCATTTCTCTATTTAGGCTGCAGAATGAGCAATGGAGGCTGACTACTGTTCACTAGTAGTCATTGTTCCTTTTAGTAACAGAAACCTCAAGATGTAGCTGGGCATGTGGTTTCCCAGCTACAGATTCCAGTTTTCAGGTAGTTTGTTGCTGCTAAGGGATGAGTATGGGCCAATGGGATGTAAGTGGAAATGATGCTTACAATTCACAGGTCATCTTCTTAAAGACACTAGTCCTAGACATGGTCTTCACCAACCCCTTCTACTAAGCAGGATGAGGCAATGACTGGAAGAACCTAAGAACTCGTGGATGCTGAAAATGGTAGAGATGCCCCACTAGTTCTAGACCATTCACCTCTAAATTGCTATATGAGAGAAGTAAACTTTTCTTATTTACACCACTGTTTTTGGAGGTCTCTGTGTATAACATTTAACCTACACCCTACAACAAAAACATCACATATGTGTAAATATATGTGTGCATATATAATGGCATATATATGTGCATATGTGTATCTATATGTATATATAATGTGGAATCAGGTAGCAGGTAGCCAGATACAGATGCTGAAGCTGGGAAGCCTTTGACCTTGTTATATTATGGGATGACATAGAAGGTAGATTACAAATGTACTAAGTCTACAGCTGTGGAAACTTGGTTGGGGAAGGTCAGAATGTTGTGATGTGATAGCTGCTATTGCTGTTTTTAAGATATATGAGAAATTTGAGCTCAAGCAAGAACTTTCCAGTTGGCAAGAAGAAACTAAGGGAAAATCCACTAGAAGAGATTCTCAACCTGTAGCCTGTAATCAGTTAAATGAGAAACAAGACATTAGGGATTTCACAGATTGGAAAAACCAAATGCTTTTGTACCTCCCAGAAAATAGCAAGAAATAAGAATGTGACTGGGAGCTGGCCCAGCAGCAAAAATAAGATTAAAATTATCCTTTAAGATGACCGTAGAATAGCTAACTCTAAATTAAAAGACAGAAAGACAGACTGAATACAGAATCTGGTAAACAAAAGAGGAGATTTGACAGGTTTAAGAACCATGACCAGAAAAGATTTTTGTGTGTGGCTATTTTCACATAGAATTACTGGGAACAAATAGGCCTGAAGCTTACTAAGTTTCTGAAGGAATTGTGTTGCCAAATAAATTCTAAGCCAGGTGTATTAGTTTCCTGTGACAACTGTAACAAATTACCACAAACTTGGTGGCTTGAAACAACAGAAACATATTCTTTCACAGTTCTGCAGACTCAAAGTCCAAAATCAAGCTTCCAGCAGGGCTGGGTTCTCTGGAGCCTCTCAGAGAATCTAGTTCATGCCTTTCTCCTGGCTTCTGACAGTTACTGGCAATCCTTGGTTTTCCTTGGCTGTTGGCTGCATCACTTCTATTTCTACCACCATCTTCCTATCCATTCTCCTCCTCTGTCATTTCCCTCTATTTCTCTTAGAAAGATATTTGGGATTTGATTTAGAATCGACTCAAATAATCCAGGATAATCTCCACTTGTCAAGATCCTCAATTACATCTGCAAAGACTCTTTTTCCTCAGAAGGTAACATTCACTGGTTCCAAAAATTAGGACCTGATATCTTCAGGGGACAATTATTCAGTCATCTATACCAAACCCAAATAAATTTTACATTTCATCTTTAAAGTAACCATCAGATAATTCTGCACCAGCAAGAAGCTGGCTGCCAAAGCTGAACAGTGCCCAAGAGAGCACAACCTGCAACACCTTCTCCCAATGTGCCCAAGGAGGATAACAGAAGAACATCCCAGAGGCAGAGCCAATGACAAAGGGATTGAGTGAATCCAGGAACAGAGGTGGCAAGATGGGCCCACCAAGGAACTCGTCCTCATACCAGGGCAGGGAAGCCTCGCAATTTTTACCCAGTAGGATCTGAGGAATGCTCTGGACCAATAACTGCTAGATATTTCCACACTTGCCTCTTCAATATGGAAGTTTTAATTATCCTATTGCTGCTCCCCATTGTACATCAGGAGCAGGTAGGATGACACTCGGCCTTTTAGTTTATAGTTTGGTGAACCTCAGAGAGCTGCAACAAGACCTGCTGGAGAGATTAGGTATCACCCCCAAGATCCTAGATTTTGAGGTGGGTGAAGTAACTAGATTGGATTTATCACTGTCTCTCTTGCAGAGGGGTGTATGTTCTATGCAGAGGAGAAAGATCAATAGGGATATTTAAATGACAAGAGAGGGAGACCATGATGAAGTCTTCTGTCACCCCTTCTTCCTCAGAGTAATAGAGCCCTTAGAACTTCAACAGGGCCATGGCCATCCGCTTACGAATTACATTTTCTAATCTCTCTTGCAGTGAAGTGTAGTGGTGTGAGCAAATGTAAAACAATAGAATATAAGTGAAAGTATAGACATAACTTCCAGTCCTTAATTCTTTCTGTCTGTACTTCCTTTTACCTTCTTTCTACTGGCAAGGAAATGGCAACAATACTGCCACCACTCAAGTCTTATGTTGGGATGGCAAAGCCACCCCACCAGCACTTGAGCCCTGGATCACTTATTTCTAGACTATTATGACAGACAGAAATAAACTACTTATTTCTAATCATTTTGCTAAATGGCTTAGCCTAACATTAACAAATTTAAGTTTCATCTAGCTTTCAAGAGCCCTAGTGCAAAATTATATTTGACATTCCAAGAAAAGTAATAGGAAAGATGCACATATTGGAAGATCATGAGCATTCTGAATACAAACATATACTCATTGCTTCTTAAAAAGAACTAGAAGTCGTAATCTTCCCTAAAAGCATACCTGATTACTAATTTTTCATTCACACACACAAGAAAACAAAATTTGCCTTATTAAGCCGAAGACTTGCATTTGAAGCAATAATACATGGACATCATGTTGAATATGCCAGTTACCTGGCAAAAGCACATAACTGCTTAAAAAGGAACTTTACTACTACATGAGAAAAAAACAGTCAGACTACAAGAATTTCACTGGGTAAAAATGTTCCTCAGTAATGCAGCTATGCTTCACATTCCCAAAGATAATGGTAAGACACTTGGAATTATTATCCTGGATGTGGCAGATCATTATGATACACTTTTACTCTAATCTTGTTCAACACTGTTTACTAAAATAATGATAAATATGCCAAATAGTGGTACATTTGCAGAATGAAAGTTACTTCTCTCCAGCTTAACCAGAGGTAGAGTTATGCTCAGCCTCCTGCAGACACCATATTCTGAGTTTGTAAAGATCAAAAATTACGTTAAAAGCATCTCTGTACCCCAATAGTGCTTTTTCCAGAGAAGATGCAAGAAAAAATATCAACAATCTAATTTTTAATTTTCTCTGTTATGATGGTACACAAATCTCCACTTTAAAATCAGAGTGAATACACTATGCTTTTCTTTGACCTTCCTGCATAAAAGAAATAAATCCAGGAATAATAAAATGCATTTGAGGTTATATAAGTGTGTGGGTGTGTGTGTGTGTCTGTGTGTGTGTGGTGTGTCTTGTCAAAAGAAAAAAGAAGCTGATGAAGTTTGAGTGTTTAGACTGAGGCAACCCAAGGATATATGGGAATGTTCCTGAGGGAAGATGACAAGGTTATTTTTTACAGAAATGTCAAGTACAGATTAAATTCAGAGTCACTCCACCCTTAATTTAATAGTTGTCATAAACAAGGAGGTATGAGTTATCAGCTGTTCACATAAGCAGCTTTAGAGAATCATGGAAACAAAGATTAAATGGATATAATTTATAATCTGGGCCCTCTACAGTCTTAGGGCTTTGAGTACTGAACTTCTGCTGAGCCTCTGGGCGGACCTCATTACTGACCTTAACCACAACACTGGTTAACATTGTGCTGTCTTTGGTATTGACCTATTATTCCTCAGAGTAATACACAACAATGCAAATGCAATTTGCTGGATTTTCAATTCCCCTTACAAGACTTTCACTGTAAAAATCAGAAAAGGAGAAACAGCATGCAATTTGCTCTGTAAGCACACCGCAGACAGACCTATCACAATTGGTCACTGTATTTACCTTTATAATATGCAGTAGCCAATTTCTTTGTTGTGTGTATTACATGTGAATATATATAAAAACATAAAAATGGATTACATCAGTTTCTCTTTCCTGACATAATAAGCCAAGATATATAAATAATGCAATGGAAATGTTAACACCCTGTTACTCTACTTTAAAAAATCACCTTTTCCTTCTCTAAATTATTAAATCAGATTATAAATGGTGAGTTTTTACATTATAGCATCTCTTTCAAAATGTGATACATGGCTTTTTACTTCCTAAGGGTGAATTTTTTCTACTTTATAAAATGTTTGCTTATGTATGTGATAGTGCATAAGGAGGAGAAATTACATTAATCCAAACATAAATTCCTATTATGTGAAACAACTATTTTAAAGAGCATAATAACAAAGACTGCCAGTTCTAGAGTCAGGTTTTCTGAAATTAAATCTCAGCTTCCCCATCTACTAGCTATGTAACTTTAGGCAACTTATTTAACCCCCCTGAGTTTCTTTCTCCTTGTCTCAAAAAAAGGCACATCAATAAAATCTATATGCATTTTGAGGATCAAATGAAATGAGGCATCCTAACTAGCAAAATGCTCAGGAGTTAGTAAATTCTCAGTACCTGTTACCTATTATTATTATAATAGGTAACACGTATTATAATTATAATAGGTAACACGTAACTCATTATTATCAAGATGTTTACCTTGTTACCTACACCTGGGGAAAAAAATTTATTGTTATAGTCAATTGGAAAGAGTTATGTAAACATCCTGCAAAGTGACAAAAAATGAATTCCTCCTTCTTTACCACTGCTAAACAGGACCAAAAAGAACTAATCATTATACATGTGTATAATTGCTATGTGACATAAAAGAATATTTTACAACATCTAATTTGTCCTCAAGTTACTCCAGTTGAAAAATGAACACTACTGTAAATGTTCACCTTCACTTTTGGGCCATTTTAAGCATAACTCTGTATTTGTGTTCTTCGGGGGAACAAGGGGAACCTCCTTTCTGTGGGCACTCATTCCCAAAGCTTGCTCTCTCTAAGGGTCTTTGTATTTGGAATATTCCTTCCGCACCATAGCCTTTGTTTCCTTGCTATTCTACTTTGAAATCACACTCTAAAATACGATTTCCAGAATAATGGGACTTTCATCACTGTGCAAACTTTATTACTCTATACCATGATCCCTCCTTCTTTCTTCCTGTGTCCTTTCCATGGCATAATCATCCCCTCACTCACCCAAGCTGAAAAATTTGGAGGCATCCTCAACTTACTTCTCCCTCATCTCAGCACATGTACTTATCAAATCCAACCCAGTCCACTGCCAAAATATTTATTAATAGGATCCCTATTTTCTCCACACCCACTTCTGGGCAAAAACTACTACTAAATTAAAGTATTTTATAAATGTTCTTCTTTCTCTTAAAACATTGCAATATTTTCTAATTTTCTTATTGCTCTACATATATCCCATTTCTTGTGTTCTCTCCTATTGTTTCAGTATGTTTGGTATTAATTGTATACAACCATAGGCCCAATTTTGACTGAATGTAGATACTCATAACTCGTATTTCTCTCACTAAAACGCTTCAAGAATGTGATGAAAGTTATGTATTTAACAACACAGTAGCCTCTGATGATTAAGCCCTCATATATACAAGAGCCAGTGTGGGTCAACTTTCAAATGTATATTAGTCAGAAATCAGCCTGCCCTCAAAGCACATTATAATGTGCCCTTTCTTAATAATTTAATACTGATATCAAATATAAAACTGCTTAATCATCAACTTCCCATTTGGATTTCAATTTTTAAAAGAGACAAGATCCTTAATATATCTAATGCTTTAAAAACTGTGGATTTGGTAGCCAAAAATATTCCCATTCATATGTGTTTATATAGACTGAATCTGTTAATACAATGTGAGTATAAAATAGTTTTTAAAAAAGGACCTAAAGGACAACCTCATGTTAAAAGACAAGAGCTAAATGAAATCAGACACTTTGTTCCACGTGAGGATGGTGTATTTATCTTTGGTGAAAGTTTTGCTTTAGAGAAATGTTTAATTTTTCAAACAGATGCAGAAATTCAGAAAGGTTGATATTTTGCAAATGATGTGAAGAGTTGTGGTAATGGTTTACCGCAAGTTGATAAGAATTTTAGAGCAGTTCTCCTGAACATAGTCCATCTTCCCTCACATTAGTATCATTTATAGCATCCAAAATGCATTTGAATTCAGCAGACTTCCTGGAACCCCAGAAGGGAGTCATTACACATCTTTCCCAAAGTTAATGTCATTTTATTTGCATAAAAATACGATTCCATCACAGCTTCCAATCAGAGGTGATCAGAGAGCATTGTGGATGTCTCATCTAAAGATTTTCATATCTGAATAGATCATGAGAATGGAGCTTCACATTCATTGTTGACCTTTTGCCTTTTATCATTGAATTACACACGCTACAAAAGAATATACAAGCTTAGAAAAAACATCCTTTACAAAGACACCAGAGCTTATCTGGAGGACAGATCCTGTGATGTGTTTTGTAACAAAATACCATCAGCCTTTTTTTCAAAGTCAGGAGGAATGTCTACACAGATTCCAATGATGGAAAGTGTTTCAAAATATGACCTCTTAAATTTAACCTCTACAGAGGTACTAGAATTCCCCTTGTAGGCAACTGTAGAAAGTTGGCAACCACAATACTTTGATCTTGTCCTTGTTGCCTACCTGTAGGAAGATAGAAAATAGTTAAACTGATGAGTGTTTATATGAACCATTCAGGCTCAGGCTCCCAGAGTAGGACTAACTTCGATATCCTAAACTTCAGTCACAGGCAGAACGTTAACAGAGAGTGAAAGCCACTATATTTATTCAGTCATTTGGGAAAGCTTTACTGAGAGGGTGACCATCAGTCTAGTTTGCTTGAGACAATCACTTTTTATACGTATTGCCCTGGTATCATTATTAATAGTGTTCCCTCAAAGAGACTTCGTTGGGCAACAAATTATGTGGTAACCTTTTTAACATAAGGCTTCATATATGCCAGGTAAGTTTTGAGTTTCAGATAACACGCAAAAGTCTTTTGCTCAAGGAATGAAACCCTTTTTGCGGCCTAAAATCACAGAAGCAACAGTCAGTCACACAGGAGTATTATCCGAGGCATTTTGTTAGGCAATACCTGGTATGCCCAGGCCTTGTCAATAAGGGAAGGCTATGAATACTAATCCAGAAAAATACCCAAGCCAGTGTGGATTAAGGAGCCAAAATAGATTGGAGGCTGACTGGGACAGCTCAGAATTGAGATTATGATTAAAATAACTTATCTGGTTACTCAGAGATAAGGGTTTTATCTTGTTAAAACCCTGGAGATGGTGGGTTAATATTTTTAAAAAGAATCACACTGTAATTATGCCTACATGTTATTAGTATTTCATTTAGCATATATATGTGCTTCAGTAAGATATTAGCTAATGTGTCCTGGACCTGGTTTATCTACAGTGTTTAATAGTGCAGCCCAAAGATCCTCTCTGCTTTTTCCCACTAAAATATTAGGCTCTGAAACCCTTAAATGTAGGTCCGTGTTTAAGCTCACATCAGCAAAACAATCTCAGATGCCAAGCAACATGCAACCTTCTTAGGGCAAAAATGATAATGAAACCTGTGAGCATGTTAGGTCCAGAATCATGGCTACCAGGGATATTCTTCAAGGGAATCTTGGAGGAGAGTTTTACCCCTAGATGTTTGAAATTAGGAGCTGGTGCATAATGTATTAGAAAATGCATGGAATTTACAATCAGAAAATTTTGACTTGGGTCCTATGTACTAACTAAATGAGCTCAATTCAATTTCTTACCTCTCTGAACATCATATTCTCAGACAGAAAATGCAGATGAGAATTATGCTGATTTCACAGGGCTATTTTTAGGATCACATGAGTTAAAGTACAATCATGGAATAGAAGATGCTAGCAACAAAGGTAGGATGGCTAATACACCCTTATTCTCTTCATCCTATTTCTAAAACTCCTTTCAAATTGGTCAGACTTCAACCGTAGCAAAGATATTTCTTTCTTCCCTTGCTCATTTTTTTTCTTTATCATTGCTGGCATATGGGCAAAAAGAAAAGTCGTCATGTCAGCACACACAAATTTTTTTTTTGCCACATTCAATTCTTTATGTTTTGCTGAATCCAGTTAACTCTGCTCTTGGGTTTATTAATAATATAATTAATGCCACTTGCCTAAACACTTCGCTTCTCAGCTATTTGTTTTATTGCCAAGAGGAAAGAACCACACTTGATTTTTATCTCCTTTCTAAAAGCAAAGATTTTTCAAATAACCAAATGAAGCCAGTATGATTCTTAGTCTAAGGACATCTCATGTCTTTCCTGAGGAGTGCATAGTTAGTGGCTGCTCACAAAGTAATTGGGAGTAAGTGCACTGATTCAGATGCTTCATGATTATCTGCTCCATACTTCATTTCAAATGACATCTCCACCTGCCCATAAATAACCCAATGGTCTTTTTATGATCCATTCTAGAAACCAATATTTTTTTCTTTTTTTTCAACATATGGAAGGAAGTACTCATGGTTGAGAATATGAATTATTAAATAAAAAATCAGAAATTAAGATTGGATTTGAGAAAATTAAAAAGCCAGTTCAATATCTAAGAAAGAGAAAATCATTTCAAACCACTAATCTTTAGAAGGCAAAACCAAAGCTTCATTTTACAAACTTCCCTTCTACCCTGTTATTTAACTAACCATCTGAACACTCTATGTCTGAATTTCTACAGTGGTTGAAAAGCTGTGCTCAACCACCAGGATGCAAATCTTCAGAATTAGTTCTTGATTATTTTCCTGAAAGGCTCAAGCTTAATACTAATTCTCTGGTTCCTCCTTAACATTTGTATAGGAAACTGACAGATATCAATATTAATATTTCATAAATGTTACAAAATCTTTAAGATAGTGACACAATTACACTGCTACTAGTGATTAGATCCCAACTAACCCAAGGGAAATTCCCTCTGTTGCTTTAGGCCTCAGTCACCACTAATATAGTTATAATGTATCTTAAATTTAAACGTTATAGTAAGCAATTAAACTAATTCAAAAGTCTCCAGGAAGTGATGTTAAGCTACCGGGGCATAACTGACTATAGACGATTTAGAGATAAATTTAAAACTAGAAAGTTGACAAACAAACATACATGTTAAATTTTTTTTATTTTTTTATAGTTATGCAGGCATTCATTTTTTCAAGAAACATTCTCTAAACACCTACTTTGTGCCAAGCATCATTTTAGATTATCAGGATGTATCAGTTAAGAAAATTCCTGCCGGGAAGGAGCTAAAATTTTACTAGGTGGGGACACACAATACACAATATATATAATAAAATAAAATACATAGTATCTCAGAAGTTTATGAATGCAGTGAAAATAAAAATGAAGATCAAGATTGTTGGATAGTATGGGGAAGAATATTTTTATCTTTCATCAATTGTACACCAAGAAACAGCTAATACTTAAAAATCATTAGTACAAGTACAATTTGTTTCTTTCAAGTATTCATTGGCTTTTATAGTATAAAATTTTCCATTTTCCCTATATCTCTTAAATGTATTTGTAATTGGAATTAAAATACACAGCTAAAAAAGAAAGAAGGAGGAACATGTGTCATCTTAAATCTATTGGTATCTATTTCATTCCAAAGGTGATGTCATGTAATTCAAATCAATAAAATTATGTTCTGACACTGTATACTAAAAACAATATCTGTAATTACTCTGGGAAAAGCAGCTGCTGCTTTAAAACAGCTGTTGAACTATTGTGGAACCAACTTATTTCCATTGATGTCTTAACTATGATAGGCTCAATAACATTCCAATGTAGCTATACAACCATGTTTATTTTGTAGGTGACTGTTGCTTTAATTGCAGAAGCACATTTTGTTTTACATGTCTCTAGTGACTCCACTTTTACAGGAAAAATGGTGGTTAGCAACATCCAGAAGATGTTGGTCACTAATGCAATAATTGAAGCACTGTGCATATTCTCCATATCTCTGCAAAACTGCATTTGTTTCACACTTAGAATTTAAGAAACATTAATGGAATGCCTACTAAATTTCAGGATTTTTACAAGAATATGATGTTGAACAAATTAGGCTTCCCACCCTCAAGGAACTGTCTCTTAGAGGGGTTTGCAAAATGCATAAATAGCTGTTTCAAAAGATGTCTGTAATTGAATATAAATACTAGATATTTTGAACTGTATTCTGATTTGGCCATTGTTATTAAGCATTCTAGATGTCAGAAATGTCACTCTAAGCTTCTTGGGTTTATATTTTTTATTTGCTTAATTTTTCTATATCAAATCACACTTGCAAGTTTGAAATTTGCAATAGTGAATCAGGATACAGAAAGACTATACTCATCTGTAGACCAGGCAGACAGTCAAGACACATCTCTGTAAAGACTATCCTGTACAATAATGAAGAGTAAGGAAAAGAAGGGATTAGAAAAAGGAATGTGTTGGTAGCCTAGCAAAACCAGGTCACCTATCAAAATAGAGCCTTATAATCTTTTGTGCCACGGACCTCTCCTCAGAATAATGTTTTTAAATGCATGAAGTAAAATAAATAGCATTACAAAGAAAACCAATGAAGTACAAATATCAAATTTTTATTGTCATAGTAATATATATATACTTCTTTTATAGCCCATTAAATCATAAGATATAATAGTATATCTACTAACACCTATAATTTTAAAGTAGTGAGTGTAAATGATATTTTGAAGTATCTGCAACAACTGTGATGTGATATAAAAACATCTGTGATTTCTATTGATGATAAAGTCACAGGTGCTCCTAAAGAGTGGTTTGTTGTCTTCATTCATAACTGAAAGAAGTGCCAAAGTTCATATGCATAACATGTTATATTTTACTGATTATAAAATGTACTGTTCACATGCCTGCCCTCAGTCACTGGCCCACGGTACAGACCTAATTCTTACCAATGCTAGTGTCATGCAGCAATCTAACTTCCCAGGGCCTCACAAAAACAACATCTTATTAACCTCCCACATTTTACACAGAAGCATAAACCTCATTATGCCCTTGAGACTTCCCTGTCACCAGTATTACTGGGCTCTTGATAATGTGCACTTGAAGTTCTCTTTACCCAAAATGCACCACCATTAACTGTCATTTTTGAAACCACAAAAATTATATAATACTAATCATTACTTTAGCTTTCCAGAAATACACTAAAAAATATAGGTTACAGCACCAAGACAATTCTATTAAGACATACAATCCAGCTTAGATGGTTTGCAAAGTCAAGATATGAAGGAAGAATCCATTAGTTAACAACTGACAACAATAAAAATACTTAAGCAATGGGAACTCCCTGAATTCTGTTATTCCGGGAATAGGCTGTCAAAGCTGGTGCTGAAAGATGAAAACTGTGTCAACAAAGGTAGAACATCTATTGGAATGCAGACAGACAGTCTGGTTTCATCCGAGCTCAAGTATAAAAAAAGTAAGACATGCTGTTTGATTCATGTGTTTGTGTGTGGAATCATGTGGCATTCAATTTCTAGAGTAGTTTCCTCTATGACACCTACAAGAAATATTTATTATATGACAAAGTAGGGTCATTCACTCACTGAAAAGAGAAGAACCAGACATATAATATACACTCGAAACATCCTACATCCACTCAGAGTGTTAGCAACAGGCAGATCACATGAACACAGCAGCCTAAATGTCAATAGTCCCTCTGCTGTGCAGAAAATAGTGCCTTTGAAGGCAAAAATGAGAGGAGTGCATTTTAAGCAACTACAAAGAAATAGTGATTTTCACCAGACTGAAAAAAGAGGTGGGAGATATGGGAGGTCAGATGAGAAAAGGAGAGGAAGAGTCAGACTCAGAACACTTAGGGAAAGCGCTCTCAAGGAAAGGACAAACATGGCAACCCTATGTGCCCAAGGACGTGGGATCCTTGGCCATTGGGTTCCAGGCAACTCAAAGCTCCTTGTACCCTGTGCGCGGCTCACAAACAAAAAGCTACAAAATTTCAAAACCCCATTATGACCTTGGAAAATGGGAACATCATCTTCCCCCATTTTCTACTAACTGTAAGATTCTCAGATTCTGGTAAGGGAGGGAACTGAGACTAAATTTTTCTATAATAAAAATAAAATCATAAATCATCTCACGTTCTTGTTTTTTTTAACAGGAAAAAAATTTGTTAGAAATTTTTGAAAACATGCCATATTTATTTCTGCTTTCTTAAACTGTTTGATCAATTTAGGCAGCCATTTCAATGAAAATAAAATGTTGGAAGTCACACAATATGTGAGGGAAAAAAACTCAAATATTAAAAAGATAACAAAGAATATACATAGTAAAGAGACTTTGGATAAACCTCAAATAACAGCCTCAAACTCATTACCTGATGAATTTTGCTACATGGCATAGTCAGAATTCTTCTGGCCATAAATTATACTATTCGTCCATTTTTCATTTCAAACATATACTTTTTCTGTGGCTGCTCATATTCATCCCCTAGTGTCTCAGAACTGAAATAATTCTCTTCTGAGCAAAGTCTCCACTCAGATATATGTGCAGTTATTGTGTATCTCAAGATTTCTGAGTTGAAATTAATTTTTAATGTAGGTGCAATTATGCGAATCATTAAGATTGTGAAAATATTATAAACAAAGTAAAACAAAATGAATGATGAAGTTATCAGCTCATTAACCTCGACAGGGACCAATGAATTCTGTCTTATTACCTAAGACCGAATCTCACAGAGCCCACATTCATGCTGGTTACTTAATAAACCATGAACAGAGACAGACACAAGGCAGAGTCTCCAGTTACTGCAGTCTTTAAAATCTGCACCAGCATCCTGATCCAGGCAGCACTGGGGTAATTGACATCTTCCAGGAAAGGGAGTACCCAAGAATGTCACAGAGAGAGAAATTGGCACAACCCCAGAATACTTTGGTGTGTTTTAAACTCCAAATAGTAAAACAAAAAACGTAGAAAACATAAATATATGATATTGCAAAATAGAAAAAAATAGAGAGAATTTTATTTTTATTGTAGAAGGAAAAATAGACATAATAGTTTCAATTCAGAATATAAAAATCACTACAGAGAATGGGTTAGGAATAAAAATTAGTGGCTTTTGGAGGAATGATGCTAATGGGAGATTATATACATATTTTTAAATGATTACACCTCTCCTCATGAGAGAATTATACACCTCCACCCTATTGATATCAGCCTTTATGTGTCACACTTGGCCATTAAAATAAAAACAATGAGATATGCCACTTCCAACGACAAGCTTTAAGTGTCATGTTCTCTTGTGCCCTGTCATGAGATTGGTATGACCCAGGTAGGAGCTACTTCTTCAGTCTGGATCCTGCAATGAAGCTGACACAGCACAGAGTCACAGTTCATTCAGGATAAATAAGCAGTATAAGCAATAAGCAAATTTTTGTTTTTGTAATCCCCCAAGATTTGTGAAGTTTTGCTATTGTAACATAACTTAGCCTATATATTAGGATTGGTGAGACTCCAAAGGCAAAAAGCAGGACCAGTGAACATCTTCTAGTACATATAAATGTACTCCAGTTACATACCATACTGTTACTTTTATCCTAGAATCCTAAGATAGACATGCTGCCTTCATCTTTGAGCCAAGGAGATAGTACCAGACCAGCATTGCAGGATACAACCCAAAGTCAATGGTTTCTGCACTGTTCAAGCATTCTGGAGCATGTAACTCTAAGTCTTATATCTCATTAGCTTTGATAGCTCTAGAGAATAGACCATCTAGCACTTTACTTCTCCTGATACCAGGGATCCTGTAGGGTTTGCAAACAAGACTTTGCCCCTTTTGTGTTAATAAGGAGTAGGAAGAGGTTAGAAGAGGAAACTGTGGGGAGAAGAGAATGTAGTGTGTAAAAATCCCAGTCCACATACCTAGGCCCACAAGAAAGTATAACTTTATTTTCTGAAATAATGTGATTCTGTATTTGACCTGTATTTCTTGATGTCTTTTATCATTAGGTCAAACTACAGTTTCAAGAGTTGATGTAGGGGGCTTCCTAGAAAAATTGTAGAGGAGAAGGTTCTAGGTCATCAGTCCACATAGATTGTCACTGAGATATTTACTGTCCCAGTTCTTTTTTTTTTTTTTTTTTTTTTTATTATACTTTAAGTTCTAGGGTACATGTGCATAACGTGCAGGTTACATATGTATACATGTGCCATGTTGGTGTGCTGCACCCATCAACTCGTCAGCACCCATCAATTCATCATTTATATCAGGTATAACTCCCCAATGCAATCCCTCCCCCCTCCCCCCTCCCCATGATAGGCCCCAGTGTGTGATGTTCCCCTTCCCGAGTCCAAGTGAGCTCATTGTTCAGTTCCCACCTATGAGTGAGAACATGCGGTGTTTGGTTTTCTCTTCTTGTGATAGTTTGCTAAGAATGATGGTTTCCAGCTGCATCCATGTCCCTACAAAGGACGCAAACTCATCCTTTTTTATGGCTGCATAGTATTCCATGGTGTATATGTGCCACATTTTCTTAATCCAGTCTGTCACTGATGGACATTTGGGTTGATTCCAAGTCTTTGCTATTGTGAATAGTGCCGCAATAAACATACGTGTGCATGTGTCTTTGTAGTAGCATAATTTATAATCCTTTGGGTATATACCCAGTAGTGGGATGGCTGGGTCATATGGTACATCTAGTTCTAGATCCTTGAGGAATTGCCATACTGTTTTCCATAATGGTTGAACTAGTTTACAATCCCACCAACAGTGTAAAAGTGTTCCTATTTCTCCACATCCTCTCCAACACCTATTGTTTCCTGATTTTTTAATGATTGCCATTCTAACTGGTGTGAGATGGTATCTCATTGTGGTTTTGATTTGCATTTCTCTGATGGCCAGTGATGATGAGCATTTTTTCATGTGTCTGTTGGCTGTATGAATGTCTTCTTTTGAGAAATGTCTGTTCATATCCTTTCCCCACTTTTTGATGGGGTTGTTTGTTTTTTTCTTGTATATTTGTTTGAGTTCTTTGTAGATTCTGGAAATTAGCCCTTTGTCAGATGAGTAGATTGCAAAAATTTTCTCCTATTCTGTAGGTTGCCTGTTCACTCTGATGGTAGTTTCTTTTGCTGTGCAGAAGCTCTTTAGTTTAATGAGATCCCATTTGTCAATTTTGGCTTTTGCTGCCGTTGCTTTTTGTGTTTTAGACATGAAGTCCTTGCCCATGCCTATGTCCTGAATGGTACTACCTAGATTTTCTTCTAGGGTTTTTATGGTATTAGGTCTAACATTTAAGTCTCTAATCCATCTTGAATTAATCTTCGTACAAGGAGTAAGGAAAGGATCCAGTTTCAGCTTTCTACTTATGGCTAGCCAATTTTCCCAGCACCATTTATTAAATAGGGAATCCTTTCCCCATTTCTTGTTTTTCTCAGGTTTGTCAAAGATCAGATGGTTGTAGATGTGTGGCATTATTTCTGAAGGCTCCATTCTGTCCCAGTTCTTAAAGTTCCCTTGACATTTGTGACTGGCAGGTGCTTCTGTGACACACCTGAGAAAGCCCTGCATGAGGCTGACTACAAACTACTTCGCCTAGCAATCTAGTAGCAGTTCCAGATCAAGGATCCTGCTCTCCCTATAACTGCACACTGGGAATCAGACCTCTCTGCTTGCATAATATTCATCTTTCTTCAACTGGACATCTCTAAAAGGAGGGGGAATTCTACTACCTTTGTGTTTGGGAACAAAATAGTTTTGTTTTTTTGTTTTGTCTTGTTTTGGATTTTTTGTTGTTGTTTTGTTTTGTTTCGTTTTATAGCTGGCAATTTCTACCTTCCCTTAGGCTTAAATTTTCAAAGCAAATGCCAGGAAAAAAAATCATAGACTATTTCTGCTTTGTATGCAGCCACCACTCTACTCTGAAGTGGTAGGAAGAAGCCAGACAACCTGACTGAATGGGAAGAAAAACAAACAGGCAAAGACAGGCAGGTAAATTTAAGTTAGCCTTTTGCCCCCACCCAATATTACAAAAGCATTGTAGTAAGGCAAAATTTCTATGAGAGGCCCCTAAGATTCCATACTCTAATCATCAGACCTGTGAATGTGATATCACTTCAGGGTTATATTATGTGGCACCGTTTACCTTACAAAAAAAGAGATCATTCAAGTGGGCCTGATCTAATCACAGGAGACTTTAGAGGAAAAGACATTTACTTCTCTGACTGGTGTCAGAGAGGAAGCTAGAAGAGGAAGTCTCAGATATGCATGAGTAGGGCTTCATGCACAGTTGCTCCTTTGAAATTGGAGGGGCTGCAAGGAGCTGAGGGCACACCCCTGACAGACAGACAGACAGACAGACAGCAAGGACACAGGGACTCAGACCCACAAACACCAGCAATTAAACATGCAAACACTTGAATGGGCTTGAAAGCAGATTTTTCCTTAGAGCTTCCAGACAAGAGCCGACACCTTGTTTTTGACCTTGTAAGCCAAGAGCCCAAGTGAGCCCACCTGGGCTTCTGACCTAGAGAGCTGTGAACTAGTAAGTTTGTGTTATTTCCACCACCTTTGTGGTCATTTGTTACACAGCGACAGAAAACAATACAATCTTATTTCCCGTACCCAATTTCACTCCTTCAATAAGTTCACAAACCTCTTATGTGCTATTAATAATTCTTCAAGGACCATTTTTCCTTAAATTGTTTGGTTTACCAAGAGTGACTGCCTCCCTTATCCTTCTTAGGACATTAAAATGGTGTTCATTAAATGTATATAATGATTGTACTTTTTTCTTTTTTAAGCTTTCCACGTGTGTTCACACACATTTTAGATCCTTGCTTGGGATGGATCTAAATAGCACAAAAATGGCAATTCAATATCTTTAACCTAATAACTTATTTTGTCAAGGACAATCAGATTGTCTTCAATGTTGGGAAATATTCTAACACTATGCTTTGATCTCTGAAGATGTGATTTCCTTTAGCAATTAATAGAATTGAGATTATAAGAATAAAATAATGAATTTTTACCTATGACTGACTCTGCACAGTGACTGCCTCACAATTGTCCTTGGTTTTGAAAATTCAAGTTAGAAAATCAGTTATTTTCTTACTAGTTTAATTTTGCAAGTCAAAAAAAATCTAAAATTATGTGATATGCTTCAACTTTCAAATTAATTAAGGCCATTTTACATCATTTGGTTTTATGCATTCATTTTCTTTGTTTTCATTAAATGACTCTTAACGTGCAAGAATTTTTTGTTATTTCAAAACACATGAAAAAGCAAAAGTTTACTCTTGCTGTTTCTGGTTTTTAGTCAACAGAAAATGTAGACAGGCCAAAATAGCTGTTTCCATCTTAAGTCACCATTATACACTTAGAGTTCTTAAGCGCCCCTTCAGACAAGATTTTCAGCTTTCACCTCCTAAAAAAGGCTGGCATTTGGCAGGAAGCACCTCATTCAAGGAAGTTTGGAAAGCTCCAAAACTTGTATTCTGTAACTCAGGAACATATGAAAGCCCTAATGTGCTGTGAAAATGCTTTTTGATTCTTGAAATGTTGCTTCTCTGTAATTCTGAGTCCCTTATGTCAGTTTGTCAGCAATAAAAACATCATTAGGTTGTGGTCCCTGAAGTTTTGATCGTTAAAAAGATTGTCTTCAACACTCAAAGTTCAGGCAGTGTTTCATTACACAATTTCACATCTGGGCACTAGCTTATATTATCTGAAGGCAGCTGTAATTCTCCTTACTAAATGACAAGAAATGAATTGGTTAATATACAATAAACATAGTGGAGTAAGAGTTTGACTATGTGATTTATGGTTAACAAGGCCAGCCCCATTCTCTGATCAGATTATCAAAGTACGTTTTAAAAATCACTACCTATGCCTCCCTTTCTATAGTTTGCGACCAAAATTTACATGCCAATACTCTTTCAGGGATTTCAATACTTGGGAAACATGAATAAAGAGAAGAGGTCTGAGGCAAAAAAGGAGGGAGAGCAAATAATGAGGAGAGTGTTATTAAGCCAGTCTCCACTTTCCACCTAATGCAGTTGAGTGTTCGATCTCATAAGATGTCTCGTGAAGGAAGATGTCTTGAAGGAAGTACGAAGGGCTGTTTCTTCTAACAGGCCACTGGGACATCTGCAGCCTTGTGTGTTCCATAGTGCACCAAATACCGCCCAACTTTCAGGTTACACCAGAAAGACCAATATGGCAGTCTCTAGAATGCCAGATCCCAAGACAGCAACAACAGCATCGGTAGTGCTTATGTAAGACCTGCAAGCAGGACAAGTAGGGGGCAGATGCAAACTCAGATACTTCCACCATCCCACCAGCTGCTACCTGGACTCAGCCTATTAAGCCATTGCACATGAGCACTCGGAAGAGCCCAGGACAACCTGTGCCTCAGCAGCAACTGTGAAGACCTAGAGAAAGAGCTAAGAAGCTCTGAGCATGATGCTTGAGAAAAGATATCAAGTCATGCCCATGAGCAACACGAAGACTTCAGAACAGCTGCCTCCAATAAAAGGTAATAATGGAAACGCATTAGACTTCCCTTAATAAAGATTGAAACCAACCCCATTAAAGTCTATGAAAATGCGTTTGGCTCCAGGAGGTATCTCTGGAGACTCATCTATGACATCAAGCAGAAAATCTTGGCCAAGCAAAAAACCCAGAGATTCATTTAAACTGATCCAACACAGTCTACCCCTTGTGCGATTCAGATTCCCTTACATCCTTTTCTGAGGAAAAAAAAAAAATCTTACTTCTCTCTTAGACAGCAGTCACTTCTCAGGGGTGGCTAATTGTAGTCACCAAAAACAGACATAAGGATGGTTAGGAAACTAAGCCTTCATCCCTCTACTCAGTGGGAATTGTCCTAACATTGTCATTGAAATTCATTAGTTTCCTCCTCCACAGGCCATCTATAATTCCCTCACCTTTAGCCAGCATTTTAGCTTGTCTGGGTTGTATGTCTAATGAGGAGATGCAGACCTTTATCACCAATTAGTCTGAGTTCTTCCTCAGTTGCCTCATCCTTGTCAGACCATGATTGTTATAATCATCCACTTACAGTTATTGCCAGGCACGGCAGCACCAAATACACAAAAATACACAGCCATAATCACAAAAATTTTCCTTCTTGCCTCTATTATGTATCAGGAGGAACAGATAAGCAAAAAAGCAGTGGAAATCCACTGAAAAGACAAATTAATCATTTGCCTAATGACCACCATCATCGCCACCAACAACAATAGCAGCAGCAGCAAGATTGCCTTTCTAAAATTAAGAAAGCCTAAGATATCCAATCCAGAGACTCAATGGACTTCAAAAATCAAACACATATAACTGATTAACCATGAGCAATTTTGTTATAAAAAATTGGTAGGCCAAGGCCAGGCACGGTGGCTCATGCCTGTAATCCCAGCACTTTGGGAGGCTGAGGCAGGTGGATCATGAGGTTAGGAGTTTGAGACTAGCCTGACCAACATGGTGAAACTCTATCTCTACTAAAAATACAAAAAAATCAGCTGGGTGTTGTGAGTGCTTGTAGTCCCAGCTACTCAGAAGGCTGAGGCAGGAGAATCACTTGAACCCAGGAGGCAAAGGTTGCAGTGAGCCAAGATTGTGCCACTGCACTCCAGCCTGGTGACAGAGTGAGACTCTGTCTCTAAATAAGTAAATAAACAAATAAATAAACAAATAAATAAATAAATAAAGTTAAAGGTATAGCCTATTTATAGAAGGAAAGCTATTACCCAGGATATCAAGAGGCAAGACCTACTTGCTATTACCAAAAAACAAACAACCAAAAATCTCTGCAGTGAATTCAAGTCATACTTACTATTACAACAAATTCTATAGTAAGGTAAGGATTGAGCGTAGCACATCTGAACACAGGAAATAATGGCTAGCTATATAGAAATTCAGATTCTTTCCATGTAAACCATTATGTACAGTTTACACTTTGCTTATTTTTATTATTTGCATTTCATCAAATAGTGGAACATAGTTATATTTTTGCTAAAAAACCTACAGAATGCCAAATAGCTCCCTTGGAAACAGTTAAATTGGATGTTGATATAATGATGGGTATAGATTGTATAAAAGTAAAAAATGCACAGAGGGAAAGGGAAAAATAAAAGTGTGTTTCAGAAAATGAAGAAAAAATGTTTAGAAACAGTTAAGAACCACTGTACTAGTATCCAGGGCCCTTATTTAGAATTCTAATCTGAAACCCAACACGTCTGCTTTTCTTCTTTGACTAAGAGGTGAATGCTTCCATCTTTGACATTGTTCCAACAAACTTCCATCCAACAACTCAATGTTTAAGGTGTCACAGTTTTCCGGTCCACATGGGGTTTTGTTTTTGTTCTGTTTTTAATTTTTTTTTTACCATTTCATCTATGTCAAATTTACACAAAACATCTAGAAAATCCAAAATCATTTAAGAAAAATAATCTCAAAGGTAACCATTGCCAAACACAACATACTGCAGCTTTTCCCCTATGCACGAATTTTATTTGTGATGAGAGTGCATGATAGACCATTAGAGAAGAAAAAAAAAAAAATAGCTGGAATGGTTAAAACAATTATACAGTGTAATAGTTTCATCATCATCATTTCACTAACTCACATCTGTGACTATTTTGAATCTGCCACTAATTAAATAGGGGAATCATAGGAAATCAAACATCTGGACCAAAATCATGGCTGAAGTGCTCATCACAAACATTATCTACCCCTCACATTTTCTTTTCACTTGATGAGGCTTCAAGAGCAATACTTTTCATCCTTAAAAAATTCTGAAACAAGGAGATTATTCCCATAAATATCTATGTTATCCATTTCCTTTTATAATAAGGTATAATAATACAAATAAATTTGTCAAATTAGTTCTGTTAAAATATTTTTCCTCTGATAATTTAGAAAATGAATCTAATTTCACAACTACCTCTAGGGACAACATTGAGCTTTTTTCATATTTGTAATTTTTTAGCTATAATCACTATAATTTTTAAGGTGGTTCTTCACAGGTCATTTCTTTGGTAGCCCGATGATACAAATATCTTAGAGTAGCCTCCTTAACACTTCTGAAACCATCTTTAGCTAGCACCAACAATTTAAAATGTCCCTAAGGTCTATATCAATGTTCAAGAATAACACACAAAAGAAATATTGAACTGTGTTCAATGTAAAACAAAAAAATCAAGCCAAGGTTTCTTATTTTGTACTCTAAAATGATTCAGAAATGGAGGAGAGCTCGAAACATGTCATTGTGAGGAAAGGGACCCTACAGAATTCCTATCCCCGGGGCGAATCAGTCAATATAATTACAAAGTATAATCATACTCAAAAAACAGTCTAGTTCTTACCCTTTCTTCACATTCATACAAAGGGGTAATTGTAACCTCTGCTACCAGTTATCTTCAATAAGACTTTTCAAGGTATGGATTTCATCTGCATCGTTTTAGCTAAATGTTAGATTTTATATATTCACTGAAAATACATGGGATGCCTAAGTCCCAGCATTGTATTGGATATACCATTCAATACAAGCAGACTAATCATTAGCTTAGTTGCATACAAAAGAACCAAACGCATCTAGAATTGTTTGTTGTGTCTTCCTCCTTGAAATGAAAAGAGTTGAAGGGCAACTAAAATACAGTACCTAACTTTATGGAGTTTACATTCTAGCTGAGGAGATACAAAAGGACTGACTATACATAAAAAGTTAAGCTGCAATGTGATCCAATGAGAAAAGAGAGGTTGTATCTGTGTTATTTTTCAGATTTCTGTTAACACTGAATTTCAACAATAATTGCACAGTCATCTATATTTGTCTGTGAATCACCTAATAAATATTTAGAAGGAATAGACAGATAATGTAAATATGTCTGTTACCTTTTAGGTGTTACCTTTTGTTTACACTCAAAGTTTTAAGGATTTTTTTTTTTTTTTTTTTTTTTTTTGCTTTGTTTTGTTTTTCCTGGAAATGTAAAATATCACTTCCTGATTTGGGCGTGCCATATACCAGACCAGAGAAAATCAGATTTTCAAGGTTAGAGCAGGTAAACCACCAGAATACTATAGGACAATTGTATAACTTTATATTCCACAGGTAACCAGAAAAATTCTACTTAAACTTAAGCCTTTTGGGGTGATACAGTTTGGCTCTGTGTCCCCACCCAAATCTCATTTTGTAGCTTCCATAATTTCCCTGCGGAGCTGTGGGAAGAGTACCACCATCCTTCAGTCCCCAGAATGGTAGATCCAATGACAGCCTGCACCATGCACCTGGAAAAACTGCAGACACTCAACACCAGCCTGTGAAGGGAGCTGGGAGAGAGGCTGTTCTCTGCAAAGCCACAGGGGTGGAGCTGCCCAAGACCATGGGAACCTACCTCTTGCATCGCTGTGAGACATCAAGTCAAAGGAGATCATTCTGGAGCTTTAAGATGTGACTGCCCTGCTGGATTTCGGACTTGCAGGGGGACTGTAGCCCCTTTGTTTTGGACAATTTCTCCCATTTGGAATAACTGTATTTACCCGATGCTTGTACCTTCATTGTGTCTAGGAAGTAACACACTTGCTTTTGATTTTACAGGCTCATAGGCAGAAGGGACTTGCCTTGTCTCTGATGAGATTTTGGACTGCGGATTTTGGAGTAAATGACTTTGGAACACTGTTTGGGAGGCATGATTGGTTTTGAAATGTGAAGATATGAGATTTGGGAGGGGTTGGGGCAGAATTATGTGGTTTGGCTCTGTGTCCCCACCAAATTTCATCTTATAGTTTCCATAATTTCCACGTGTTGTGGGAGAGACCTGGTGAAAGACGAATGAATTATGGGGGTGGGTCTTTCCCATGCTGTTCTCATGATAGTGAATGGGTCTCACAAGATCTGATGGTTTTAAAAATGGATGTTGCCCTGCACAAGCTCTCTCTCTTTGTCGCTGCCATCCACGTAAGATATTACTTGCTCCTCCTGGCCTTCTACCATGATTGTGAGGCCTTCCAGACCACGTGGAATTGTGTGTCCAATGAAGCCTCTTTCTTTTGTAAGTTTCCCAGTTTTGGGTATGTCTTTATCTGCAGCATGAAAACAGACTAATACATGGGAGATGCAAGAGGTAAATATTATTTACTTCAGTTTCTACTGGGATTTTTATACTATTGTCTGCCACACAATAAAACCTTACAAGAAATATCAAGGCATGAAAACATTACCCCAAATCATGGGTAAAAAAAAAAATCAGTAGAGGCATATTCAGAGAAAACCCAGATATTGAAATTAGCAGACAAGAACTTTAAAATAAGCATTATGAATATGTTAAATATGCTAATGTAGACGAGAAAAAACAACATGTGTGTACAGATGGGACATTTCAGCAGAAAAATGGAAACTGCAAGGATGAACCAGAATAAACTTCTAGATGTGAAAATTATGATATTAAAAAGAAGTAATACGTCAACTAGGCTTAAGAGCAAAAGAAAGGATTGGTGACCTCAAAGACAGGTTAATAGAAATTATCCAAATAATAATATAAAAAGAAATAAAGAATAGAAAAAAAAAACTGAACAAAACTTCTGATATTGTTAGGATGATACCAAATGATGTAACAACTGTAATTAGCGTCTCAGGATGAGAAAGAGAGGCCAAATAATACCAATCCTACACAAACTCCTTTACAAAATAGAAAACATTTTCCTACTCATTTTATAAAGCCGGAATAACCCTAATATCAAAACTTGATACATACATTGCAAGAAAATAACAGAGCAATATGCCTATCATTAAAGGTGGGAAATGTCTTTAAAAATATTAGCAAATTAAACAACAATGTATAAAAAACGATAACACAATAAAAGAAAATTTGACTAAATTTAAAACCTATCTGATAATTTTTATAAAAAATACTGTAAGCAAACCAGAAATGGAAGAAGTCTCCTAAGCCTGACAAAAGGCACCTAAGGCTAGCATCATACTTAAGGCTGAAAGATGAAATGATTCTCCCCTAAGATCAGGAATCAAGCAAGAATGTCCACTATCATCACTTCTATTCAACTTCGTACTGAGTGTTCTAGATAGTAAATGAGGGGGTAAATGAAATAAAAGCCATCGTATTGGAAAGGAAAAAGTAAAACCTTTTTATTCGTGGATAACGTGATTGTATACACAGAAAATCCTCAGGAGTTTTCTGAATTAATAGTGAACTTAGAATGTTCTCAAAAAAATTGTATTTGTATATATTAGCAAAAAATAATAGAAAACTAAAACTTTTAAAACAATGCAATTTACAATATTACCAGAAAATATAAAATATCTAGGGAAAAAATTAACAAGAGATGTGAAAGACTTCCAGAAAAAAGCTAGTTTGAGATTTCTCATAAACATAAAAGTTAAAGCCATAAGCTTCTGGGAAAAAGAAAAAGAAAATATTTTTATGATCTTGATGAAAGCACAGATAGACAGAATGTAAAAATCACTAATCATAAAATTAAGAATATAATCAGGCTTCATAAAACTAGAAAATTCTGCTTATCAGAAAACTAGTAATAAAATAAGCAAACTACAGGCTAGAGAAAATTTTAAATATTTGACAACATAATAATTCCCAGAATATATTTTTAACATTTTATGAAACAATAAAAAGACCGAAACCTAATTTAAATGATTAAAATATTTGAATAAATACTTACAGAAGAAGATAGAAGAATCTCCAATAAGCACCTGAAAAGGTACTCTAAGAAAATACCATTTAAAGCCACAAAGAGATACCATTTCACAAGATCAATGGCTAAACTACTGGATAATACTAAATGCTGACAAGAATATGGCACAACTGGAACTTTCATACGGAGAGCACAATGACTGAAAACACCATACGACCCAGCAATGTCAGTTCTAGATATTTACCCCCAAAAATAAAAAAAAAATGCCCATTTTTAAAACCTTGTAGAAGAATGATCATTGGAGTCTTATTTGTCAGAATTAAAAATTAGAAAAAACTCAAAATTCTATTGACATTAGCATCAATTAATTGATTGTGGTAGATATACTACTCAACAATGAAAAGGAATGAACCATTAATACTTGCAACAACATGAGTTAATCTTGAAACACTGTGTTAGATAAAAGGAGCCAGGTCCAAATGATCACAGATTAAATTATTTCATTTTTACACTGTGCAAGGACAAGAAAAACTAACCTGTGATTATTGAAATCAGACACTAGTTCTTCTGGGGGTTGGGAATTTGACTAGAAAAGATCATGAAGGAATTTTATGGGTGACAAATTGTTCTGTACCTTGAGTGAGATTACATAAGTATATAGAATTGTCAAAAACTTGTCAAATTGTACGCTTAAGATCTGTGAATCTTACTAATGTATATGATATGTCAATAAGAGAAACAAAGGATGAGGAGCATATTTTTTTAAAAACAGTGTTAGGAAAGATTAATTTATCTGAAAGCATGCCAGATACAGGATAATAATTATTCTGTAAGGTTTAACAAATGGTTACCATATGTATGCAAAACGCTCATGGAGAGGCAAAAAGGGAAACAGTCGCTAAGATTAAGAAACTTAAAATATAATGGAAGTTCACAACTAGCACCCTGCCATGTTTAAATGTCCATGAAAGATCCTCTTCAATTAAAACTATTACCAGTTGAACAGGAAAAGTAGCGGGAACAATACTCATTAGGTGAATCTTGAGTCAAGAGGAGGCCAAAGTCAGGCAGGCATTGCACAGCCTGGGAGAAGAGAGAGTCAGTCAGTCCAGAAGAAATACTCTTCAACTTAAGGGTGTTGCATGAAGGCTCCAGATAAGGAGGCAGATTCCTGGCCAGTGTGTGGAAGAGAATTGGAGTATTCAGAGCAGAGTGAGAACAGAGAAGCACCTATTCAGCCTTTACAGAAGAGATCCTGCCATTTGTGACAACTTGGATAAACCTAGATGACATTATCCTAAGTGAAATAAGCCAGACACAGAAGGGAAAATACTGCATGATTTCATTTATATATGCAATTTAAAAATCAAATACGTAGAAATAGAGTAAAATGGTGATTATCAGGTGGGGGGAATAGGAAAATGTAAATTGAAAGGTACAAAGTCACATATATGTGACATGAATAAGTCTAGAGTTATAATGTACAGTATAAGGATGGACTATTGTTAACAATATAATAATAACACATTGTGCACTGGTAATTTGTCAGGAGAATAGATTTTAGGTACAACTACCACCAAAAAAAAAGTAATTACAAAAGATGATGGATATGTTATCAATAATTTACTTGACTAAAATAATCACTTCCCTGTGCATACACAGATCAAGATAAGTATATCAAAACATCATGCTGTACATCTTAAATATATACAATAAAAAAATTTTAAAACAAGGAAATAGAGAAAAAACAAAAGAGGAGAAGGTTTCTTATCAGAAAGATGGTACCTCCTGGTGAGCTGCGGTCTGCTTTGTCAGAGCCAACATACACGCCTGGTTTTGCTCAATTCTTAGCATCCAGAGGGCCAAGACCTCAGCTGCATCGGCAAACTCCTTACGAGCAAGACAGGCCATTTGGAATTTCAAGGCCTTCTCTGGCCATCACCTCTATTTTCCTCCATATTTCTTTGTTCCAGGTGTCTGTTTTCTCAGTGTTCTTCCTGACTCCAAACTTTCATTACAACTTTCTGGATTCCCCTGCGGTTCTCTGGCCTGGCCTGCCATCTGTCTGACAGTCAGCTCCCTCCACAGAGAGAGGGCTTTTCCACACAGGTGTTGCCGTCCTTTTCTCTCTCTCTCTCTCTTTTTTTTTTTTTTTTTTTTTTTTGGAGGAGGGGACGGAGTCTTGCTCTGTCACCCAGGCTGAAGTGCAGTGGCACGAACTCACTGCAAGCTCCGCCTCCCAGGTTCAAGCCATTCTCCTGCCTCAGCCTTCAGAGTACCCGGGACTACAGGCACCCACCATCGCACCCGGCTAATTTTTATTTTTAGTAGAGACAGGGTTTCACCGAGTTAGTCAGGATGGTCTCAATCTTCTGACCTCGTGATCCACCCGCCTCGGCCTCCCAAAGTGCTGGGATTACAAGCGTGAGCCACTGCACCCAGCCCATCCTTCTCTCTTGACCACTCCTCTGCCTCTCCTGACAGCTGGAAATAGTCTGCATTAGTCTGCTCTCAGCTACAGCACGCCTGTTTAAATATTCTAGGCTCTCTTCAAGCTAAGCAACTTTGTTTTTTCAAAAAATTTTTCAATCGCAGTTTTGGCTTTTAACTGAGTTTGCCAAACTCATTTTTCTGAGTTTATCAGAAAAATATATTCCTACACTTATTCACTAGAGTTGAAAAAATCGACAATTACAGTCTGGTGCTATTTTTATCCTTTCTTTCCCTCGATTTCTATTTTCAAATATTCTCCTTATTTACCATCTTTACTTGAAGAGTGAAATGGCACTAATTGGATACATGGCAGTGAATTTCCTGAGAGACTCAGCAACCTTAGCAGGCGACAGGTCTTCCAGTGCTAGGGACGAACCTCAGCAGTAAGAGAGGTTTCCTCAGAAGAAACCTTCACCCAGTCAGCCTTCAACGAACCTCAGATGAGCGTAGGAGCACACCCTAAATTTCCTAACTGAGCCAGGAGCAAGCATTACTATTCTGCATGCTTAGTAGCAGCCACTGACTGCATTTTCTGTATGTTCTACAGACTAAAAGTCTCCAGGTTGCATGCAGATGCCCTCACAGTGGTGTGTGACATGGCTCAGCCCTCTCCAGCTTTAAGCTCTTCCTCAGTGCAAGATTTACCTTGTCTCAGCAACCACCAGGAAGCTTTTCTTTGGCCATCCTATTTCACAGAAAACAGAACTGCTTGTTGCCAGTTTTATTTCTTAACAGAGTTCTTCTCCCTCCCAACTTATAAAAAGAGCACTAAGTCTTCTAATTATATTATTCAAGGGAAAAGACTGAGAATTAAAAGGAAATGGGAAAGGAAAAAAGGCTTTAAAAAAGGACTTAGGATACACACGGCTTTACAAAGAGGATGGTAGGCCTCCTTGAGACAGCCAGGGAGGGCTCCCTGGCAGAACCCCCTAAGGCCTGCGCATTGGTGGAATGTGCACTGGGGTGGAGCCTTGGGAAGTTTGCACTCTTTGCAGGAGGAGGAGCCTGGCCTCTCTCTCTTGTTCCTGGGTATGGTGCCTGGGATTCAATCTGCAAAGCTGGAAGTGTACTAACAGGACCCTGGCTTTGCAGAGTCCCTGTTTCCCTTTTTATCCTGGGCAATAAATAAAAGGATATATCTCATTTTTCTCATGTTCCCAATATATCTCATTTTTCTCACCCTTCAAATTGTCTGCGAGCCTAATTTTGGTGGTTGTATGGCAAGGACTCCATCTTTAGCTGAACTAAGGAAAAGTCCTACAACATCCTTGCAAGACATACTTTTATTAACCTTTTAATGAAGTTGATATGAATCTAATCTATTAGATTTCTAATCTAATCAAATCTGCTTTCCTGGCAGAAAGTTGGGGTCTCACACACTCCTCCAGATCTTTATTGAGGTTCCCAGAGGATGTAGGGTATCTGGACACTGAGGACAGCCCACCAGGTTCTTGAGTCATCTGACCAGGCAGTATCTGCTGAGGCTTATGTTTCAAGTCTCTATCATCTTTCTGTGTATCTTCGCTAATCCCTTTGAAATGGCCTTCTCCAGTCCCATGGCTCTTTCTACTAAATCTGTCCATTGCTCTGATGTATAAAATATCTCCATTGAGGAGAAAGAGAAGAAGGTGAAGGTAAAGGAGAAAAAGCTGAAAAGTTGCCAGTTCTTACTGTCATCATGGGCCAGGTGTCAGAACATATGTTAACATAGAACTTGTCTAATTTGCAAACTGAATTGAATTAAAAAGACAGGAGAGGGGGCGGAGCAAGATGGCCGAATAGGAACAGCTCCAGTCTCCAGCTCCCAGCGCAAGAGACTCAGAAGACAGGTGATTTCTGCATTTTCAATTGAGTTACTGGGTTTATCTCACTAGGGAGTGCCGGACAATCGGTGCTGGTCAGCTGTTACAGACCGACCAGGGAGAGCTGAAGCAGGACGAGGCATCACCTCACCTGGGAAGCACAAGGGGAAAGGGAATCCCTTTTCCTAGCCAAGGGAACTGAGACACACAACACCTGGAAAATCGGGTAACTCCCACCCCAATACTGCGCTTTAAGCAAACGGGCACACCAGGAGATTATATCCCACACCTGGCCGGGAGGGTCCCATGCCCACAGAGCCTTCCTCATTGCTAGCACAGCAGTCTGCGATCTAACTGCAAGGCAGCAGCGAGGCTGGGGGAGGGGTGCACGCCATTGCTGAGGCTTAACTAGGTAAACAAAGCCCTGGGAAGATCAAACTGGGTGGAGCTCACAGCAGGTCAAGGAGGCCTGCCAGTCTCTGTAGACTCCACCTCTAGGGACAGGGCACAGCTAAACAAACAAACAAAAAAGCAGCAGAAACCTCTGCAGCCGCAAACGACTCTGTCTGACAGCTTTGAAGAGAGCAGTGGATCTCCCAACACGGAGGTTGAGATCTGAGAAGGGACAGACTGCCTGCTCAAGTGGGTCCCTGACCCCTGAGTAGCCTAACTGGGAGACATCCTCCACTAGGGGCACCCTACACCTCACACGGTAGAGTATACCCCTGAGAGGAAGCTTCCAAAGCAAGAATCAGACAGGTACACTCGCTGTTCAGCAGTATTCTATCTTCTGCAGCCTCTGCTGCTGACACCCAGGCAAACAGGGTCTGGAGTGGACCTCAAGCAATCTCCAACAGACCTACAGCTGAGGGTCCTGACTGTTAGAAGGAAAACTAACAAACAGGAAGGACACCCACACCAAAACCCCATCAGTAAGTCACCATCATCAAAGACCAGAGGCAGATAAAACCACAAAGATGGGGAAAAAGCAGGGCAGAAAAGCTGGAAATTCAAAGAATAAGAGTGCATCTCCCCCTGCAAAGGAACGCAGCTCATCACCAGCAACAGATCAAAGCTGGACGCAGAATGACTTTGACGAGATGAGAGAAGAAGGCTTCAGTGCATCAAACTTCTCAGAGCTAAAGGAGGAATTACATACCCAGCGGAAAGAAACTAAAAATCTTGAAAAAAGAGTGGAAGAATTGATAACTAGAATAATTAATGTAGAGAAGGTCATAAAGGAACTGACAGAGATGAAAACCATGACACAAGAAATATGTGACAAATGCACAAGCTTCAGTAACCGACTCGATCAACTGGAAGAAAGAATATCAGTGATTGAGGATCAAATGAATGAAATGAAGTGAGAAGAGAAACCTAAAGAAAAAAGAAGGAAAAGAAATGAACAAAGCCTGCAAGAAGTATGGGATTATGTAAAAAGACCAAATCTATGTCTGATTGGGGTGCCTGAAAGTGAGGGAGAAAATGGAACCAAGTTGGAAAACACTTCAGGATATCATCCAGAAGAAGTTCCCCAACCTAGTAGGGCAGGCCAACATTCAAATTCAGGAAATACAGAGAACACCACAAAGATACTCCTCGAGAAGAGCAACTTCAAGACACATAATTGCCAGATTCACCAAAGTTGAAATGAAGGAAAAAATCTTAAGGGCAGCCAGAGAGAAAGGTCGGGTTACCCACAAAGGGAAGCCCATCAGACTAACAGCAGATCTCTCGGCAGAAACTCTACAAGCCAGAAGAGAGTGGGGGCCAATATTCAACATTCTTTTTTTTTTTTTTTCAATTTTTTTTTTATTATACTTTAAGTTCTAGGGTACATGTACATAACGAGCAGGTTTGTTATATATGTATACTTGTGCCATGTTGGTGTGCTGCACCCATCAACTCGTCAGCACCCATCAATTCATCATTTATATCAGGTATAACTCCCCAATGCAATCCCTCCCCCCTCCCCACTCCCCATGATAGGCCCCGATGTGTGATGTTCCCCTTCCCGAGTCCAAGTGATGTCATTGTTCAGTTCCCACCTATGAGTGAGAACATGCGGTGTTTGGTTTTCTCTTCTTGTGATAGTTTGCTAAGAATGATGGTTTCCAGCTGCATCCATGTCCCTACAAAGGACGCAAACTCATCCTTTTTTATAGCTGCATAATATTCCATGGTGTATATGTGCCACATTTTCTTAATCCAGTCTGTCACTGATGGACATTTGGGTTGATTCCAAGTCTTTGCTATTGTGAATAGTGCCACAATAAACATATGTGCCACATTTTCTTAATCCAGTCTGTCACTGATGGACATTTGGGTTGATTCCAAGTCTTTGCTATTGTGAATAGTGCCGCAATAAACATACGTGTGCATGTGTCTTTATAGCAGCATGATTTATAATCCTTTGGGTATATACCCAGTAGTGGGATGGCTGGGTCACATGGTACATCTAGATCTAGATCACTGAGGAATCGCCATACTGTTTTCCATAATGGTTGAACTAGTTTACAATCCCACCAACAGTGTAAAAGTGTTCCTATTTCTCCACATCCTCTCCAGCACCTGTTGTTTCCTGACTTTTTAATGATTGCTATTCTAACTGGTGTGAGATGGTATCTCATTGTGGTTTTGATTTGCATTTCTCTGATGGCCAGTGATGATGAGCATTTTTTCATGTGTCTGTTGGCTGTATGAATGTCTTCTTTTGAGAAATGTCTGTTCATATCCTTTGCCCACTTTTGGATGGGGTTATTTTTTTTTTTCTTGTAAATTTGTTTGAGTTCTTTGTAGATTCTGGATATTAGCCCTTTGTCAGATGAGTAGATTACAAAAATTGTCTCCCATTCTGTAGGTTGCCTGTTCACTCTGATGGTAGTTTCTTTTGCTGTGCAGAAGCTCTTTAGTTTAATCATATCCCATTTGTCAATTTTGGCTTTTGCTGCCGTTGCTTGTGGTGTTTTAGACATGAAGTCCTTGCCCATGCCTATGTCCTGAATGGTATTCCCTACGTTTTCTTCTAGGGTTTTTATGGCATTAGGTCTAACATTTAAGTCTCTAATCCATCTTGAATTGATTTTCGTATAAGGAGTAAGGAAAGGATCCAGTTTCAGCTTTCTACTTATGGCTAGCCAATTTTCCCAGCACCATTTATTAAATAGGGAGTCCTTTCCCCATTTCTTGTTTCTCTCAGGTTTGTCAAAGATCAGATGGCTGTAGATGTGTGGTATTATTTCTGAGGACTCTGTTCTGTTCCATTGGTCTATATCTCTGTTTTGGTACCAGTACCATGCTGTTTTGGTTACTGTAGCCTTGTAGTATAGTTTGAAGTCAGGTAGCATGATGCCTCCAGCTTTGTTCTTTTGACTTAGGATTGTCTTGGCAATGTGGGCTCTTTTTTGGTTCCATATGAACTTTAAAGCCGTTTTTTCCAATTCTGTGAAGAAAGTCATTGGTAGCTTGATGGGGATGGCATTGAATCTATAAATAACCTTGGGCAGTATGGCCATTTTCATGATATTGATTCTTCCTATCCATGAGCATGGTATGTTCTTCCATTTGTTAAAGAAAAGAATTTTAAACCCAGAATTTCATATCCAGCCAAACTAAGTTTCATCAGTGAAGGAGAAATAAAATCCTTTACAGATAAGCAAATGCTTAGAGATTTTGTCACCACCAGGCCTGCCTTACAAGAGACCCTGAAGGAAGCCCTAAACATGGAAAGGAACAACTGGTACCAGCCATTGCAAAAACATGCCAAATTGTAAAGACCATCGAGGCTAGGAAGAAACTGCATCAACTAATGAGCAAAATAACCAGTTAATATCATAATGGCAGGATCAAGTTCACACATAACAATATTAACCTTGGAAATTTATAGCACTAAATGCCCACAAGAGAAAGCAGGAAAGATCTAAAATTGACACTCTAACATCACATTTAAAAGAACTAGAGAAGCAAGAGCAAACACATTCAAAAGCTAGCAGAAGGCAAGAAATAACTAGGATCAGAGCAGAACTGAAGGAGATAGAGACACAAAAAACCCTCCAAAAAATCAATGAATCCAGGAGTTGGTTTTTTGAAAAGATCAACAAAATTGATCGACCGCTAGCAAGACTAATAAAGAAGAAAAGAGAGAAGAATCAAATAGACGCAATAAAAAATGATAAAGGGGATATCACCACCGACCCCACAGAAATACAAGCTACCATCAGAGAATACTATAAACACTTCTATGCAAATAAGCTATAAAATCTAGAAGAAATGGATAATTTTCTGGACACTTACACTCTCCCAAGACTAAACCAGGAAGAAACTGAATCCCTGAATAGACCAATAGCAGGCTCTGAAATTGAGGCAATAATTAATGCCCTACCAACCAAAAAAAGTCCAGGACCAGATGGATTCACAGCTGATTTCTACCAGAGGTACAAGGAGGAGCTGGTACCATTGCTTCTGAAACTATTCCAATCAATAGAAAAAGAGGGAATCCTCCCTAACTCATTTTATGAGGCCAACATTATCCTTATACCAAAGCCTGGCAGAGACACAACAAAAAAAGAGAATTTTAGACCAATATCCTCATAGGTGGGAACTGAACAATGAGATCACCTGGACTCGAGAAGGGGAACATCACACACCGGGGCCTATCACGGGGAGGGGGTAGGGGGGAGGGATTGCATTGGGAGTTATACCTGATGTAAATGACGAGTTGATGGGTGCTGACAAGTTGATGGGTGCAGCACACCAACATGGCACAAGTATACATATGTAACAAACCTGCACGTTATGCACATGTACCCTAGAACTTAAAGTATAATAATAAATATAAAAAAAAAAAAAAACAGGAAAATTCTACTACAAAGAGTAAAACTTCACGTGGGTCAATTGGCTTTGTCTTTACACACTCAAGAATTAGAAATCAAACAACTCGACAACAACAAAAGAAAAATAATTCCACTAAAAAATGGGCAAAGGACATAGATGGACATTTTTCAAAAGAAGACCTACAAATGGCCAACAATATGAAAAACTGCTTAATATCACTAATCATCAAAGAAATGCAAATGAAAACCACAATGAGACACCATCTTAACACTAGCCAGGTGGCTTTTACTAAAAACTCAAAAAATCACAGATATTGGCAAGGATATGGAGAAATGGGAAAGCTTACACACTATCGGTGTGAATGTAAATTGGCACAACCTCTATGGGAAACAATATGGAGATTTCTCAAAGAACTAAAAATAGAACTACCATTTGATCCAGCAATCCCCCTACTGGGTAACTACTCAAAAGAAAAGAAATTGTTATATAAAAAAGATACTTATACTCATGTTTATCATAGCACCATTTACAATAGCAAATATTTGGAATCAACCTAAGTGTCCATCAACAGATGATTAAACAAAATCATATATATTATGAGATATATATTATATATTATATATGTCATATGAGATATATCTCATAATATATATGATATATATCATATATGTTACATATATTATGTATATTACATGTCCGTATATTCCATATATTACATACGTAATATATTACATATATTATGATATAGGATATAACATCGGAATGAGTGATTTGCTACATGATACAATAATATATACTTTTTATATATATAAAGAAATGTGGTATACATAAAAAGAATGAAATCATATCTTTTGCAGCAATGTATATGGAACTAGAGGCCATTATGTTAAGTGAAACAACTCAGAAAGACAAATATCACATGTTTTTACTTATAAGCGGGAGCTAAATGTGTAGACATGGACATGGAGTGTGGACTGATAGACACTGGAGGTTCAGAAGGGTGGGAGGGCATGAGGGATGACAAATTACTTTATGGATACAATGTATATTATTTGGGTGATGGTTACACTAAAAGCTCAGACTTCACCACTATTCAATATATCCATATAACAAAACTGCACTTATACAAATTAAATAATTAATTTTAAAAATTAAAACAACATGAGTGGGTCCCAACCTTGAAAACAATAAACAGGATAAGTAGTAAATCATGAAGACAGAGTTGTTGTGGATAGTAAACAAGAGAAAAGTGGAGAGAGAGAGGCAGAGCCCCCAAGATTCCTTGCAGGAAAAAAATATGCCCACTCTCCAGCAAGAGCAAATGGGCTAAAACCATGCACAGAAGATTGATCCTCAAGCCTGGGATCCCTTCTAAGATGCTAAGCCCTGGTAATTTGTATGGGCTTTCCTCCTCTTCACTCTTACTAGCCGTGGTTAGAAGTAAAATAAAAGCTACAGGGATGAAACATATCAGAATGAGTGATTTGCTACATGATACAACGTTTTTGGAAGCATAGTAAGAAAGGCCATTGGTAGTTGCATCAAAATAATTCTGGTGCTTTTCACTCACTAAACACTGTGAATGGGAGTTAAATACAGTAACACATATGTCATACTTATCAGACTTTAAAATAAGAATACACACACAGCATCAGCTTGCTACAAAGCTTTGGCTACTTTTTTCCTGCAGGAGGCAAGAAATGGCCAGAGCTTCCTTCTGCCAATCATTGCCACCTCGTGTGACTATCATAAACCGGCTTTTCTAACACAACTGCACACACACACTTCCAGATAGCCCTGATAAAAGACTGCCAAAGGCTTAGAGACTCTTGCTGACCACGGCTTAAATAATTACTTCTCTTTGTCCATTGACCATTTCAGAGTCTGATCCAATTACTGCGCAATTTCTGCCCTCATTCAGGAAATTGACAATACCCATATAATCTCAGACTGAGAGGATATGGGTCTACTCTGCTCTGCAAAGGCCTAACAGGTCTTTATTTCCTTTTTTGGCAAACTATTTTCTGATTAAAAACTTTTGAATTTCTAGTTAAACACTCAGGAAGAATCTTCAGAGAAAGACTAATGTATCCAGTGTCATTACCGTTGGCCGCTGATCAGCTCATTGTCGGTAGAGTTCCTTTGGGCTCAGTTAGAAGCCTTTTTTTATTTTCTATACAAATGCTCAAGGCCTACTGTTTCATACAGTTAATTTGCATTTTTATGGGGATGAACCCATTTTGTATGCCGGGGAGTCATCTGTGGATTTTGCACTGGATACTTTTTTAAAATGCATTTACCATAATGAAGGATAGATTGCTAGATACTGAAGTATAGAGGTTAGTACAAAATAGTTGAAAATGTGTTTCATCTAGACATAATAAACCAAAAAATAGTATATCTTTCTTTTTGAAAACCAAAATCTATGCAATTTCAGACAGAATATATATTTATATATGTGTGTGGAGAACACACATACATAATTAGCTCTTTTATAAAAGAGTGAGTGACTGTAAAATTCAATAAAAAATAATGAAGTTATACTCTGTATAAAGAAAGATATACTAAACTCACCAGAAGTCTACAACTGCTGTAGAAACCTCCTAATTCAAGATATTTAAAATTAACAGAAAACATTGTAAGCAGAAATAACACTAATTAAAAACACTTGTAAATCAGCATGGATTCTTTTCCAGAAGAAAGAGAGAAAAAGAATGGGAGAGGACTGTGACTGACATGAGGGAGCCAGAATCTATGTTTTCAGTGGAATTACAAAATGAATTGCAAGGAATACAAAGCCCTATCAAGTCAATGTAGGAATAGAAAGATAAATAAGACACAGTCCTTGTTCTGGGCTTATGAAAAAAAATGGAAAATCACCATAAAGAATTGTCAAAACCTTTTTTAGCTTTAGCTTGTGTTTCTCATGGCTTCAGCTCCCGGCATAAAAACTCTCAGACTAGTCGTGCCTTGCTATTCAGAAAGTGGCCTGTGGATCAGTAGCATAGGTGACACGTGGAAGTTTATTAAAACTGCAAAGTCTCAGGCCTCACCCCACACTACTGAATCAAAATCTGCATTTTAACAAATTCCCAGGTGATTCTTACACACATTACAATCTGCGAAGCACTGGTGTAGAGCTCTCTTTGCCAACATTTTTAATTCTACCAAAGCTCTATTTAAAAACCAATTGATTTCCTAATTATAAGTTATATCTCCTTGAAAAAACACTTTGATTATGCTCTTTCTTGTTCAAAACCCTTCAACGGTTTCCCAACTTTCTAACTGTAGCCCTCAGGGCACACTACAATCTGACCTGTACTTAGCTTTTCCATAAATGAAACACATGTGTACACACACACACACACTACACACAAACACACACTAGGAATCTGGTATCACCATCCCCAGACACTCCTTGCATTCATTTGTACCTACCATCTTTATTCATTGGATCCCCTCTCCTTCAAACAACGCTTCTTAATTTTGGCTTCCCATTAAAAAATATTAGGAAAGATTTTAAAATGCTGTTGCCCAGATGTCACCCCAGACCAAGTAAATCAAGTCACTAGAGGTGCAGCACACACGCATTAGTGTTTTTATAGCTCCCCAGGGAGATTCCAGTGTACAACCAAGGTTATGAACTAGTGGCCTAGAAAATCTTCCCTCCTCACCATTCATGTTCTGAAATCCTATCCATTCTTCAAGGCAGAGATCAAATGCCCCCAGTCATTCCAACATACTGAAATCTCTTCCTTATAACTCACAGACAGCTTTTAGTCCATGTTTTCTTTTTGCAAACTGCAACATAGTGATGCTAATTTTATCTTTAAAGACCGTTAAATCTAAAGTTGCCACTGGATACCTAGGGAAAGAGCAGAGGCAAAAGATACTCCCATGTCCCACCGATGGCTAATTTGCATGACATGACAGAGTCTAGCAGGGAGTGGGGCTCTGAAGAACACACAAAAATATGACAACTGAAAAGAGAAAAGGGAGAAAGAGGAGATAGGGAGCTAGAGGGCTCCTTTCAGATTCTGGTCTTCCTCCTACCTAGCTCAGTCATGGCAGCGTCACCAGATAACCCACTTGCCAGAGTCAAGAAGAAACCCTATTCCTCTCTCTCATCTTGTTTATTGTTCATCTCCCTCCACTAAAATATAAGGTCCGGAAAGCAGAGAGTATTGTTTTATTATTCACTGATATAGTTTCCTATTGACTAGAGAAGTATGTGGCACAGAGAAAATGTGATAGTTAATTTAATATGTCAACGTGACTGGACCAGAGGATGCCCAGACATTAGGCCAAATATTATTCTGGCTGTGTCTGTGAGGATGTTTCTGGATGAGATGAACCTTCTTGCCAGTAGACTGGGGAAAGCACATTGCCCTTCCCAGCATGGGAAGGTCTCATCCATCTGTTGAAGGCCTGAATAAAATAAAAAGACTGAGTAAGGGGGAGTCCACTCTCTTTGCCTGTCTTCAAGCTGGGACATCAGTCTTTTCCTGACTTTGGACTCAGATTTGGACTGGAACTCACATTCCCAGCTCTCCGGCTTTTCAGGCCTTCACACTTAGCCTGGAGCTGTACCATCAGGCCTCTTGGGTCTCCAGCTTGCTGACTGCAGATACTGTGACTTCTTAGCCTCCATAATCATGACAGTCAATTCCTTATAATAAATACTTTCTCTCCCTGCCTCTGTCTCCTCCCTTCCCTCTCTCTGTCTCTCCCTCTCTTGTTCCACGTCCCCCCACCTGTCTATGTAACTATATACAACTTATTGGTTATATTTTCCTGGAGAACACTAACACAGAAGAAGTTCAATAAGTAGTTGTTGAGCAAATGAATGATCTGATGAGCAATTCCTTCCTTTTCCTTAGTTCAGGCTTTCATTGTGTTCTACCTGAATACTTTTCCTAGCTTAGACACACACACACACACACACACACACACACACACACACACACACTCAATCGTTTATGCATTGATTCTTGGAAGAAATGACCTTTTCAAATCCTAAATGTGACCATGGTGACCACAATTTCTCTCCAGCTTAAAATTAAGTGCTCATCATCTGCCCCGAATATAGTTTAGTTTCTTAAGCACCCCACATAAAACCTTGAGAATTGAACCCCTACCACACATTTAGCCTCATCATCTACAGTTATCACGCTTCACTTTCCATTTCTGCACCAAAACTTGCTTTCTTGGTGGTTTATCTGATATCCCAGGGCCTCACTCATCGCTGCCCTTGCATACACGGTCATCGCTGCCGAGAATGACTTTCTGCCCTTCATCCACTTAGAAAACAACTTTCGCCGGGCGCGGTGGCTCAAGCCCGTAATCCCAGCACTTTGGGAGGCCGAGACGGGAGGATCACGAGGTCAGGAGATCGAGACCATCCTGGCTAACAGGGTGAAACCCCGTCTCTACTAAAAATACAAAAAACTAGCCCGGCGAAGTGGCGGGCGCCTGTAGTCCCAGCTACTCCGGAGGCTGAGACAGGAGAATGGAATGAACCCGGGAGGCAGAGCTTGCAGTGAGCTGAGATCCGGCCACTGCACTCCAGCCTGGGCGACAGAGCAAGACTCCGTCTCAAAAAAACAAATTAAATAAATAAATAAAAGAAAACAACTTTCATCCTTTAAAACCAAGCTCAGTGACAGCTCCTCCAAAAGCCGTTGTTTCTTCCAAAATAGGATTTACTATTCCTCTCTTCTTGATATTAATCCCATAGGTTTAAGTTCTCTTTAATTCCACTTTTTTTTTTTTTTTTTTTTTTTTTTTTTTTTTTGAGATGGAGTCTGGCTCCCTCACCCAGGCTGGAGTGCAGTGGCGCGATCTCTGCTCACTGCAACATCCGCCTCCTGGGTTCACAGGATTCTCCTGCCTCAGCCTTGCAAGTAGCTGGGACTACAGGCACCCGCCACCATGCCCAGCTAACTTTTTGTATTTTTAGTAGAGATGGGGTTTCACCATGTTAGCCAGGATGATCTCCTGACCTCGTGACCCGCCCACCTCGGCCTCCCAAAGTGCTGGGACTACAGGTGTGAGCCACCACGCCCAGCCTAATTCTTTTTTATACTTTTATTGGTTGTGTAATTAGGATGCTTTGAGCTACAAAAACCAGAATGCCTATGAGTAGTTTTTAAATGAAAGCCATTTAATTACCTCACATATTAAGAGTTCGGACCATTCTAGGCCACCTGCAGTAGATAAACTAAGCCATGATGGATCCAGGCTTCATTACCATACCCAGTACGTCTGTGATGCTCCTCTTTAGAGCTGCGAAATGGCCTCTATGGCTCCAGGCATCCTCACTTCACAGGATGGGGTCCTAAGCAAGAAGTAAGGAATTGGGGCAAAAGGACTTTATTTTTCATCAGGTAAAAAAATAGCTTCAGAATACCAACACAGACTTTCTTTCAGGTATTCTTGGCCAAAATTGGTCATATGCCTCTTTCATAACCAATCCCTGGCAAAGAGACACAGGACACCAATATATACACCAATCATAACTCATCACCTAGGCCTGGAAAAATTGTCACAATAAAAAAACCCAGATCCTATAAACTGAAGAAAAGAGAGTGACCACAGGATGAGTAACCAACATCGGCACCACATTGGTCTATATGTCTTTCTCCCCAGTGAGATGCGGTAGGTTTGAGAGCAAGGTCCATATCATTTCACCTTCTAGCCTAAGTCTACAGGACAATGCCTAGCATTGAATGTATGCAATTGAATTCTGAAGCTCATCTAGGAATACAACCCTAGTTAAAATAATTACATAAGCAGCCTGAGGAGGGAAAAAAAGCCAAATTTTCCTTTGGCTTTGCTTTCCCACTCTTCACTCCCTAAAATTCACATTAAAAATTTTAGGCTAGATCCAGTCATCGTTTATGCTACATAAGAAAACAAAGCATGAAAATACACATCAAAAATCTAAATACTTATTTTCATGAGCAACAAGGAATTGTTGTCAAATGATGAAGGTGTTGATATTTATGGGGCGCTTGCCTCTGAGAGGCAAACTTTACATACTAGGTTAGCTTACAGGGCTGCTGTAACTAAGTACCACACAGTGGGTGACTTAAATAGTAGAAATTTATTGTTTCACTGTTCTGGAGGCTACAAGTTCAAAATCAAGGTACCAACGGAGTTAGTTCCCTCTGAGGGCTGTGAGGGAAAGATCTCTTCTAGGCCTCTCTTCTTGGCTTGTAGATGGCCATCTTCTCCCTGTGTCTCTTCACATCAGCTTCCCTCAGTGCACGTCTCTGTGTCCAGTCTCTCCTTTGCATAAGAACACCCGTTGTATTGGATTAAGGCCCACCCTAATGACGTCATCTTAACTTGATTACCTCTGTAAAGACCCTATCTCCAAATATGATCACATTCTGAGGTACTGAGGGTCAATTTGAAATTTAACGTATGAAATTTAGGGAGATACAATTCAGCCCATAACATATACGTTATCCTCCCAGTCATCTTCTGCAATAGGTGCTATCATTAGCCTCATTTCAGAGAGAAAGGCAGTGTGAATTGGTGAGGCCAAGTCGGTTCTCCAAGGACACTAGGGACTGGTGGAGCAGACTCCCTCCAGTCTAATTATAGTTTATGAACTAACTATAATTTGGCAGGATTTTTTATAAAATATAGATGCTAACCTTGAAATACTTGATAACGTCACCTAACATATTCATTTTAATTACATTTTGAAGACATTATAACCAGGAAATATAAAACTGATGTGGATAGTTTCCTGGCAATCATTGAGTCCAATCCCTTTTCACACCTCTGGAAATTGAGGCCCAGATATGGAAAGGTACTACTTAAAGTCACATAGCCTGTTCAGGGAAAGACAACCAGAATGCAGGTGTCGGCCCAGGGTGTTTTCTACACTGTGCCTCTGACTCTCAAAGTACGAAGCAGACCACTGTTAAAGGAGGCTCACTGGCCTGAGAGTTCAGAGACTCAGGAGCTTTTGCTAACTTTGCTACTGAGTACATGGAACTGATTACTTATACTCTCATTCATCTAACAAATATTTCTGTGAATCTGTCATCTACAAAAGAGATATGTCCCAGTTAAAAACATGGGCCTTGGGATCCTACCATTCTGATCCTGATTCTGTCATTTACTAAATGACCTTGGAAAATGGACCAAACCTCCAGCTATTCTAACTCCTCATCTGTTCAATGGAGATCATCACAGCACTTGACTCACAGGATCATAATGAGAATTAAATGAGTTAATACATGCAAAGGACTTAATAAGGAGCCTGGCATACAGTAACATTCAGCACATGTTAGCTCTTAGCTCTTACTCTATGCTAGGAACTGGGCTAGGCACTGGAGATCTAGATGTTAAAGACAAACAGAGGGGAACACAAACCAATACATAGAAATTGCAACAGACATTAATAGCATAACGCTAGGCATACTGTGACAGAGTCCGTTACCCAGTTTGGAATAAACTGTGGTATATCACATCACACTCTTGGTTAATTTAGTGGGAAAAGTATCTCCAGTTAAAAATTTTTTGTATTTCTATTCATTCTGAAGTTCAGGGTAAGCTGCTCAAAGTGGTTGTCACCTAAGCTGTGTCTAAAAGTTAGGGGGGGAAAAAAAAGGAACATTCCAGATGCAGGAAAGGGAAATCATCAAGGACAGGCAAGGATTTCACTAAGGCCAGATTTTAAGGACTCTTGGGGGTGGCAGGTAAGGGGAGGAGTGTTGAAAGATGAGAGCGGAGAAGCCAAGCCAATCCAGAAAACGAAAGGCTGGGCCAAGATCTTGGGGATTTATCCTGAAAAAAAAAAAAAAAAAAAGAAAGAAAGAAAGAAAGAAAGGAGAACCTGTAAAGGATTTTAAGCAGAAAAGTAAAACAATCACGTTGCACTTAAACATCTATTTCCCACACTCTCCATTTCTGTAAAACGACCTAGCTGAACAAAATATTTTAGATTTTAGGTATTAGTGGGATTTGTCTTTTCTAGTTCCAAAATTGCTTTTACTTTGTAACAGATCTCTGTAGATCTTAATTCAAAGCAACTTTGGGTTTATTTGGAGATAATGCAAGTAGAATGGTTGGTGGTACATTCTATGACAATCTGTTAGCAGGAAAGCTTAATGTGGAAAAGAAAACCCATTTTAATACTAGACACTCAAATTGAAAACTACTGTCCTAATTTTGAAGCATGGCCTGAGACATAAACAACGTTACAGATCATCAGCAATAGCTATAGCCATGTGCCTCTGAAAATGAAGGGGTACCAACAACACTTGTACAAAACAGTAATGAGTAAAGGTTGGTGCATAATTAATAAAATCTTGTTTTGCAACAGAATTTGAAAAGCCAGGATAAGCATTTCAGAGTATGAAAAGTCAAAGACTAATGATTAGTAGAATGATTAGTATACTTTAAACCTTAAACTAGTTCTCCCAGTGCATGAGTGATAGCCCATCCATTAGTGTTTGCATAGCTACAAATCTTTGAGAGGAGGACCTGTCTGAATATGAAATATGTCCCTGTTGGGGAAAAAATACTAAAGGCTGGAATGAACGCCGTAACAAACTGACAGTTTGATTCTTTGAGATATTTTTTAATCTTTTAAATACACATTCTGAAACATCAATCTAGCAGCAACTTCTCTAATTTATTTCAGCACCACTTGAACAATGGCCAACTTACCTATTTTTCTTAGTGCAACTTTATTTCAATTATATATGTAGGTCATAAGTTTTCAGAGTTAAAAATACATTTAAATTGAGATCAACCCTGCTTTCCAAATTGCTTTCTTAATTAACATTCTACTGATGATGACTGGTGTGTGCAGTACACAAAACTACACTCTGTTGAATTTAATTTGGTGGAACATTAGAAAAGGCAATGCCACCCATATTGCTAAATCAAATACCAGTAAGAGGATGAACCAAGTCATCTTATTCACAACTTCAGAGAAAACAAAAATGAATTTAAGTTTTAATATAATGGCTAAGACAGGGACTGACAGGTTTCCAACCCTACTGGCATTAACCTTGGTAACTAATATATACCAGTCAGGCAAAAGTTACATTAAAACAGCTAACACAGAAAATCCTTGAGGGCAGGTAAAATAGTTTGTCTTGATACCCACATCCAAGCACAGGGCCTATTCCAGTGCAGGTGTTCAAAAAGTGTGTTCCAAATTGTTAACAGAAGGATGACTATAGAACCCAACCCATTATTTCTGTTTTGCAGCATGTCTTTTTTTCTCAATGAGAAATACTACCTTATGAACCTCTGGAATATTCCAAAACAGGTATTGTTTACTTCCCTCTCCATGGAGCTCCGGATATGCTGACTAGATTTATCACCACAATAAAACAGAATAATTTTAGACCAGAAGTTCTGATTCTTCTATATTTTATGAGTCTCTCATTGATTTTATTTTATTTTATTGGATTATATTGCCCTGAATGGCAGAAGTCACATTTTTGTACCCATTTTTTTGAATCACCCCCATAGTGCCTAACACAGAGACTTTAGCAGGCAAGGAAATGTTGTGCAAATGAATTTTTAAAAATGAATCAATCTAAGTCATTCTTTCTTGTTCCCACACTTCCAGGTCATCATTTTACACATAAGAAGATTGAGGATTTGGGAAAGTAACTTAATTGTTCAGGGAGACATAGCCAATTACTTGGCAGAGTTTCTAAATCAAGCTGCTGTCCTTGTACTGCTATTTCAGTAAGAGAAAATTGTAAAAGAAATACACTAAGAAAGAAAAGCTTCCTGATACTGAAAGTTGTAAGTAATGTGCTACAAGAGGAAAGTCAAGCCTTTACAAATGTAACAACAACATTGTAATTTGGTCAAGACATAGAAACAATTTGCTATGGCTCTTAATGTCAGTCACCAGCTTCAATTTCTCAGAGTTAACATTCACCAACTGCATGTTACATGCCAGGCCCTGTGACACCAAATAAGTGTTATACATAGATTATTGTGTTTATTTTTCAAAGCAGGACTCCAAAATGAACATCATTATCCACATTTTTATATATGAAAAAAACAAGAGTCTAAATGGTTTACTTCAGATCACCAAGCTAAAATGGAGTGAACCTAGGATTTAGACTCAGATCCACCATTCTCTTTCCGTTATACATTTTGGCTTCTTGCCAACAAAAATTAATACAAATATTTTAAGGATTTTCCAATGTCATTTGAAATTGGCTACTAAAGACATCACTTTTGTCACTGAAAGGATACAATGTGCATTTCCCCTTAGTGCACCTCCCTTTACAGCTTCCTCTGCACTGGGAGAGGGGAAGGTAGGAACAGCATTCCAAGAGTCCACTTTCTCATGTGGTTCTGGGTTAGAGCTGCCAGTGTGGAGTCGTTGTTGTAAAAGCTGGAAGCTGGGAGATGGGGAGAAGGCATTCTTCCCTGGAGGCAGACACATAGCAGAAAGCATAGGCAAGGTTCGTGGCAGCTTCCTGGCTGTGGAAGGCAGCTGTGATTGTGGGAAGCAGTTCCTTGAGAATGGTTGCTCCAGCACTCAAGGCTGAGATGGTAGCAGGTGCTTCATAGAGTTCCTTGAGATTGCAGAAGCTTCTACATGGAGAACCACTAATTTTGAAACTACATCATTGTTGACTTCCTGGATCTTTGCCCCTCCAGTCTTTTTGATCTCCTGTAAGCCTGCAATTCCCTGGAATAAAGCCTCCATAGTTGGAATTACATAAATGGTTTATATTTTCATGCCAAATCCTGGCTAATACAACTACCTAGGTCAATTTCAAAAATATCCAAGTAAAATAAAATAAAATAAATATACGTATCAAAGCACTAGCCATTTCCCTTGATCTCCCACAAAGCAAAGCATCAAAAATTTTGTAAGTAAAATGTTTTTTTCTTTAGAATTGCAATTGTTCTTTGTGGGCCCTAATATAAGATGGTAAATGAAGCTGTAGACTCATCCTCGTTTAGATTTTTTTAGATTAAGACAACCATCTGCTTTGATATCTCAGGGTATTTTTTTCCTTGAATCAGGGTTTGTACAAGAAGAGTTTCTTAAGATGTCTACTAATACCACCATTTTAAAATTTCCTCTGGCTGGTGACATAAAAACAACGACATCACATAACACTGAATTAAAAAATATATATATATACACACACACACACACACACACATATACTTTATGTATCTATATATTTTAATTGCTAAGAACATTCTTGGGGAAAACATCTGTTATGCCAATGTAAAACATTTTAAACGTATACAATCTGGCTGTTTTAACTCCAAAATTAAAACTGCCAAATTTGTAATTTGATGGTGGACTGTCTCTGAATTCTTAATTGTTCCTATTTTCTTCCAAAGCTGCTAGATGGTGGTTCCATCATGGAAACCCTCATAGTCATGGAAAATTTCTCCATATCTATTATAGCATTATTGGAATATACACTGTAAAGGAAGAATCTATTTCTAAAAGAAATAAAGACCCAGTAAAAAGATCTGAGAAAAAGTTAGGGTGAACAAGTTATTTGGAAACTTCTATCATTTTCACAGATGTGTGCCTTCCAGATCCTGGCCTAATTTATGTGTCAGCTCCCCACTGTATATCAAATGCTTCTGGATGTGTAAAACTGAAACTTCACATGGAGTAGATTTTTCAAGAAAGTTTGAAGCAGGGTCTCTGTCACAGGTAGCATTAGATAAGCTACTATATACTGGAGTTAAGAGAGATTTTTTTTAAGTTTATTAATAGTGAGCTAAAAATGTGGCATGGTTCAGCCAAGGGGGGCACTGGAACTTGTACAGTGATCAGCAAAAGATGATGACAGAGAAACATAAGTAAAAGCCAAAACATGAAAGGATTCTGTACCATACTAAGGAATACAAATGTTATTCTATGGACACCAGAGAGCCATTGAAGGCTTTAAAGAAACCAATCAGATCAGACTTGAATGTTAGAAAGTTCATGTTGGTGGTACTAAGGAAAATATAACAAGAAGAAGAATTAGTCATCTGTTTCTTTGTTTCCTCAAAGCCTTATTCACTGATGCCTCTTTTTTTGCTCAGCCCTCAATTCCTAAGGTTATATGGGGCTCTGGTCTCGGAGCTCTTCCCTCACACATGGCCTTCAGTGTTCCTTAAACTCTGTAAAGCTGAGATTGCAAAAGGTAACGTGAAAAATAATTAAGGTAGCTGAGAAAAGATAGGAGATGATTTGATGCCTGTTTCTGTAAGGTGAATCAGCTTTGTATCACTCAGGCCCCCTGGAAGAGACAGATGGCACATCCAGAAGGGGCCTAACTGAAGAGATTTCAAATGAAGGCACTATTTACAGTGGCATCGGGCATGCTTAAGGAGACCACCAAGAGAATGGTGAGGCAACTGGGGACTAGCAATAGCAAGAGAGAACATACCACGTTCTTGTTGACAGTGAAAACTGGAGCCAGGAAAAGGTGCCACTTAGCAAAAGTTATGACCACAAAAGAATGGATACATATGTAACAAATCTGCACGTTGTGCACATGTACCCTAGAACTTAAAGTATAATAATAAATAAATAAATAAATAAATAAATAAATAAATAAATAAATAAAGGAATGGTGACCCCCAGAATTGCCAGAAGGCAGGGAGAGAGGAAGGGGAATACAAGTCCTGGCCTCTCTTTTCTCTTGTTCTCTGATCTCCAACCAGTTCCTCTGACTGGCTGAACATTAAGGACCACAGGTGATGCAGACCACAGAGGTCAGCCTTCCAAAGCACAGAGCAGAGATAAGACAAGCAGAAAATAGACCTGGGGAGTGGGGGGCACAAATAGAGAATAATAAGCACAAATTCTTTCACTATCAGAACATGAGAGAACGATGTCAGTATGGCACAGAAGTCACACTGGTATGTACACACATTTATGCTTTGCATCGTACAGTACTAGAGGCTAAATACACAGAAAATGTGGAGTATTCAAACCCATCAGCACAAGAGAGTTTATTCAAAAAAAGAGAGAAATTATCAGAGATCAGTGCTTTACATAACACCAGTACTTAAAGGGTGAGTACAAGGAAAGGAACTCATGTTGAAGGCTTGAAAGAAATAGGTTGAGGAATCCAAAGACAAGGTTCTGAAGGTGGCGTGAGCAATAGTAAAGTAGCCTCTGGCTACTTTATATAGTTATATAGCTTTAACTTTCTTAGTTTCAGTTATTCGAGGAACCTCAACTCCAGTGACAAGGAACAATTTAAAATCTGAGTGAGGGTTCAAACTTGAGCCCACAGCTGGTGTGGAGAGCATGTCACTTAACAGGGAGCATCCACTTCTTTAACTGGCTTCGCCTTCTTCTACTTATTGTCAAGGACACATTAACTCCCATATTCATAAGAATATTAATGAGGAAATTCTTAAGCTGCAATCTCTTGCAAGTTATGATGACATTATAGGTTATGGTGATATTCAAGAATCTAGAATGCATAAATATTCTTGAGATATATTTCCACCCAAGTGTTAGGTACCTACTATACCATAGAGGTAACAAGTAAAATGAGTGTTGAAACTTTATCAAGTTTTTTGGAATCATTGGAAACTTTGACAAAGGAATGTCCTGAAATACTGATGTGGAGACCAGTCAAGGTAGGTTGGAGAGATGAGGAACAGGAGCCGGATTGTAGCTGGTTATGGAATGAATGGGAGGTGAGGAAGTCAGGCAGTGAATGTAGAGTAAGGTTTGAAGGGGAGTGACCCAGCTATCACTTCTGTGATATCAGAGTTATCAGAGTCTGACTAATAAGGAAGAAAAATGTATAGGATAGAAGGAACTTACTAGAGACCTCTTCCTGATCTTGGAGATCTCTATAATTAAAGAATTGGAAAGTTAGGATGTCGTATGGAGTAAAGGTGGGAGGGCCAGTGGGGCTGTATGTGCTCAGATTTGAGGTCCATGTGAGTATGAAACCTTCTGTTTTTATTAACTATTGAATCATCAGAGGCTAACGCAACTCCTGTGGAATAGATACTTTGTTATTTTGTTAAATGAGATGAAGAAAAAGAGAATGATCAAAGGTAGAAGCCAGCTCACTCCATGAAGGACTTCAGCCATGAGGTGGATCAGCCCATGGGAGAGACCAAGCTGAAACCCACGTGGTTCATAATCAGCAGAAAAATGTTAATCAGATTTCATTACCTTTATCATACCATTGAGATTCATTCACCTTGAATAAGAGCAGCAGGAAAACACACCCTCCAAACGTGTTCATTTTCTCCATATCCCTCTAATATTTGCAGTAGGTCGTGGAAAAACATTCAACTAGAAAATAGGAAACCAGGCTCTGAGTCTTAGTTTCATCACTAATTGGTCATGTGGTCTTAGATGATTCATTCACAGTGTATTTATTATCTATTACAAGTCAGGTACCGTATCCAGCTCTGGGTGTGGGATGACACACAAGAGAGTCACCATGGAACTAATGCAATGAGTAAGTAAACAACCACTGCAATATAGTATCTGAACAACTGAGTGGTGACTGTAGTGAACGTAGAGTATCAAACAAGATGACATAACACTGTACTTCCATGAAGTCAGGAGAGGAGCCAAGGAGGAAAAGATGAGGAATCTGACAAATTAAAGAAACGTTGAGTGGAGGTAGACCCTCACCTCTCTGACATAGCTTTTGTAAGAATAAAATAAGGAGAGTTGCCAGAGCATCCCTCAGATCCCTTTGTCCATTATAGTATAATATGTGATCCAATTTTTCTGTAACAGAAACAGAGCTGAAGAAACGCTTGAAATGCTATGCATAAAAAAGGAGAAATTCTGTGCTTAAATTGTAGGATGAAAAGGAGCAGAAAAGAAGGTAGTGTTCAAAACCAAGAGAGAGACAAAACACAAGTGAGAGCACATTTTCTAGGGCATAAAGGATTTTTGTTTATTTTTTAACATAATACACCAAAAAATAAATACAATTATCCCAATTTCTGCCCACAGTTTTCAGCATTGTACAGCCTTTATTTAATGATACATCAAAACACATTCTCTGCCAATCCTTCTGTTGCTTAGGAACAGGCAGTCAAGAGCCTAAGCTCAGAGACTCCAAAGTCATCATTAAAAGGCTTTGTGCATTGCTATCAGAAAAATGCTAATTTAGTAAGCCTGATTGATACCCTCCTGCTAGCAAGTTCCAGGAATGGGGACCCAGGTCCCTCTAATTTGGCTAGTTCCCCTTTATTTGGCTCAGTGTGGCCTGTGTAAAATAAATAAATAAATAATAAAGGCCTACCAGCCAGTGACTAGGAGCACTTTATTTCTGAAGAGTTGGTTCTTCTTGTTCAACACATTCCATGTTCTTCTTGAACCAAGATGGGAAAGTTATTTACCTGCGGTTTGTATTTACTGAGTGTTTTCTGCTCTGCAAAGTCAGACTATTTCTAATTGTAGAGTCTGTCTTCCAGACTCTACAATTCTTGGTTTAATCATGCTTGACTTGTGCTAAAAGGAAACTTCTTTCTTTCGTTGGCACGAGCAGTATGACAGGTATTAGGAAAGCCAACTGCCCCTGAGTGCTCTGCAGCTGTGTCATGGCTGGAACCCTGAGCTCCTAATCCATGCTTTTCTCTGATTCGCCTCCATAGAAACCAGCCACAGTTATCCCCACTTTTGGCCCTCCTTGACTTGACCTGGGGACAGTGCTGCTCCACGTTGTTGGTCACCGCAGAACTGCTGTACCTCTGCTGCCACTGCAGGAGTCGCCTCTTCAGCCATTGTCTTCTCCATATGGCTGTTATTACCATTGCTGCAACCTGGCCCTGAGCTAAAGGTGCTGTTTCTCTTTGCTGGCTCTGTGATGGGTATGAAGACAAAGCTCCCCCTCCCATGGCTGGTTCTTTACCTCTCTCCCATTTCAAATGCTGCCTCCTCCTCCCTTCCACTTTCAAAGCAGAAACTGTAAGGACATGAGACTGCTCTCTTTCACTAAAGGGGACAGAGGCCTCTTCTACTGTCCTCAGAAACCTGGCATCTCTCTTCTCCACCTTGATACAGATAGTGGTGTTTATGCTCCAGGCATCCTTTAAAGCACACTGAGTCAGTCCTTTATTGGAGCAGCTGTGAGAATGCTCCTTATAGACCTCTACAAAAAATGTAATTGACCTAGCGCCCCAGCTGCTGCACTCTGAAATCCATCACCATATGTACAGTGAGATCACACTTCCTGAGCTGTGTGGATGACTGAAGTGATAGGGATACTAAGGCAGGCCTGCCCCTGGGAGACATGGGACTTCTCTAATAGGCAATTTTGGATTCAGAGATACCCCAAAGGCCTTGTTCAACATTCCTTAGGCCACCTAACTATCTGTGATGCCTCCACCCAATTTGCCTGCCCATGGTTCACCATGGTCTGTCAGTTCCCCCTACCTCCCCTAGATTCCTGCCCATTTTCTCTAACAGGCGATTACTCTAATATAACACAGCCACATTGAATCCTGGCTTGTAGTCTGCTTCTTAAAGAACGCAAATTAACCCACCCCTTCACCAGATTTCTTTGACTGGGTCTGCATGTTTGTAGCCTCCTGTGTGTTTGAGGCCCTTACTGTGACTACTCACTGGCATTTTTACTTGTGAATTCCTTCTGACATCTTTACCCCATGATACTCAAGTGCTATCTGCATGACTGCACTGTGAAGTAGCTGGCCACTGGTAAACCATCTCCTAGCTTCACATTAACAGACTCAGAGGTGGGACCCACCCAGAGATGCTCTGTCTGCCTCTAAAACACACAGTGGCTGTCCCATGAGCACTCACTTCTCCAAACGTATGCCCCCAGCAGTTAGGGCCCTTCTGAATAAGTCCAGCAATTGCCCACACAGGCTTTAGGAACCTGATCTTGAGTGCTGTGGATCTGAGAAGACTATTCCAATCCTAAGCAGTTCCAAGAGGATTTTCCCTGACCCTCCAGCCCTCTTCTACCACAAAATGGTAGGTCTCCTCTCAAACATACGTATTTGTGTTTAAGACAAGCTTAAGTGGGTTAGAGAGTACTCAAGGAGATCACAGATCACAGAACTCTCTGAGTTCTGAGTTCTACCCTAGAAGGTACTGAAAACCTGAGTGGCCTGAAATCGATCCAGCTTTGAATGATACTCTAAGTCCAATGTGCTCCAGGAAGAAACCAGATCTTAAATGCACATTACTGACTAGCTGCGAACTAAGCTTGCTCATAGCGTAGAAAATAGTGAAGATGGGGAATAGAGGAGATACAGGAGTGACTCCAGCTGTTTCTTCTATCAATATTGGAGTTCCACGCAGTGTGTGTGAGTGTGTATGTGTGTTCCAGCCAGAAAATCTCAGATACAAAAGATGGCTTATAATGTGGAGATGCTTGCTTAAGTTGGAAACTCTCTCTACATTTGCAGACGAAAGATGCATAACTACTAAATTTTTTCTTGAGGCCCCAGAAATGGGGCTTCTCTGCCTTGGGGTAGCTCATTAGTTCCTTACCAGGTCTATGTACTGGAACCCAAAGAGAATGCAAAAATGAACAGGCAAGATGTATTTCCCCTCCTCTTATGAATGAGAAAAGCAAGTTGTAGTAGAAAAATTCATGAAAATTCAAGAAAATGTAGCTGTGATTGGACCTCAATAATGGTATGAAAACACAGCTTTTACTCTAACAGGCTCTCTATTCATTCTAAAATGAACCAGAGAGCAGAAGGATTGCCCTTCTTTGAAAAATAATGCCCTTGCTTGAGGAGTCCAGGCCAAGTAACTTCATGGAGAAGGGAAGGTGCACCATTTGGACAAGAGCTGAGCAGATGTGACCTCAATGTCTGCACTGCATTAAAGCTTCGGTGTAAATCTGATGACCTCATCTCCCCACAGCCTGCGATTAATTCTATTTATAAAATACAACTCAGCAGATCAAAGTTAATCCTTTCCATGCCAAGTGGGGAGTACACAGTGATGGGTCACTCTGTCAAAGGTTATGAAACTAAATCAGGCTGCTGTTCTTCATCACGGAGTAGTATTCAGGGCTTTTACCTTCAAGGGGAAAGGTTTAATGACTTTGAAGAACTTGTAATGCCCATTTCTTGATACGCTTAAATTCTATTTCAATTTGTAACTCTCTTCAAAAAATATAAAATTCCTCAAATATCATTGACTCATATTTTTATTTGGTGCACCACACAGCTTCCAATAATACCTCACCAATACACACACATACACACACACACACATACATTTTTAAATCCCATGCCTTTGAGAGAACTCTACCAAAAGGTGAGAATGACCACTAAGAGAATCTGTACAGCATCTTACACATATGGCTTCTGGAATCAGAATGCTTACGTTTTCATTCCAGGTATGCCACTTATCCAGCCAGAGGATCTTGGGTAAGTTAATTAGCCTCCCTTTGTCTCCGTTTCTTCATCTTTAAAATGGAATTATAGTAGTCCCTGACTCACAGGGTTACTGAGAAGATTAAATAAGATAATACAGAGAGGACTCAGAACATTGCCTGGACCTTGGTAAATCTACATGTGACAGCCATAGCCTGATCCCACGCCAAGCTCAGGAACATGACATGTGCCACGGAGTGTTCCTCTGAACTAGTTCGCATTTTTAACTGACATGGAGATCCAAAAGACCAGTCTTCTTATATCCTCGTGTCAGTTAAAAATCCCTAACACTTTGGAACACATTCCCCCACCTTGCCCACAACCCCATGACAGAGGTAAACTGCCATTCAACTTGGGGCAAAAATGCTATATTCTCAATGTGTATACATTGTGAGAGGAAAAATAGCAAGTTTAAACCTTTTCTGCCCCTCAGCATGGTTCTGTTTGACTAGTCCCCCTAATTTTCATTCACAGTTAGGTCTCAGTATGGTTATTATCAGGTCTCCGTAGCATTAGGCCTCTGCAACGTTAATACTCTTTAACGAAATGATTCTCATGAGTACCTTGTGAACTGAATGCTGATTTGAGGATCCTAATTTCCCAGTGTGTAAATGAGGTCATACTAACAGAAATAGCTCAAATTTCACTGGGTCATGATTCTACTTGTCCTGAACACTCTCAGCTCCTTACCACCTCCCACCACCAAGGACTTCAAAAATCTACAGGGGCTGAGTTACATGTGCTCTCAGTAAATCTGTCCCTCTGGACACTGAACCTCCACTGCAAGGTTCCTCTAGAGTTGCCACCATGATTTTCCCCAGTGTTCTGCCCATGCTCTGGGCCTTTGCTGTGACCCAGATATTTTAATTGTTTTTAAGGACTGAAATAGTACTTTTAATTTCGTTCACAGTGCTTGTGCTGTGTGAGGATTCAGACATGAGTCCAGTGAGGGGTCAGGGCAGAACCAGAATCCAAAGGATAGGCCTGGTTGTGTAGGCACAATTGCCTCACTTCTGCAGTGACTGAGGTTTTCATATTGAGTCTGAGATGGGTATTTCCTGGGGGCAACTCAGTTTTCATGCTAATGTCTGGCTGGTGTTGAGTTCAGCTTTGTATCCACAAATTAAATCTGATTTAAGCCAGAATCCTGAAGCTGCAAGAGTGAGAATGAATGACCCACACACTGGTCCATAAATAGAATCAGGTGTATCCTTTTCCTAAAGGAGTGAGTTACTAAATGCTTAAGAGTTAACCAAAGAATATAGCACTTTGTAGATATCCTAATCAAAGCCTTTGGCTCAACAAAGAGTTGCCTGCTGCTTGTTATGAAACCATTTCATCCCCTCCACTAGAAAGAACCAAGCAACGTGTGAAACTTTTACTTCCCCTCAGAAAAATGTGTAACAACATTCAACCATTTTTACACCTTTTCTTCCTAATACACGATATCCAAAATGAGTTAATAGGCAGCAAAAATGCCATGAGGGAAGTTTGGTCTTTTTTTAACAGGCAAGCTTTTTGGATGTAACAGTATAGAGCCTTTCTCACTACCACCAACAGACGGGACACAATATCCACCAGTGAGCCATTATGGTCTTCAGTTGTTATTTTTCCTGTGGTTCAGCTGGAACACATTAAAAAAAAATACACATTTCTGGGGCAGGTTTGCTTTATAATTTTGGAGTGTAATCCAGACTTTCCCTTGTCTATTTCCTGCTGCAGCAAAAACAGAGCCTCCCTCTCTAGTTCCATTTGGACTTCACTGGGAGGATGCAACTTGCCAAAACACAGTGATACTGGGCTGCAAACGGTTTGTAAAAACATCAATGGTCCCACATGGGAGTCAGTATATCTACCATTCGAACTAGATTGCACTGGCTCTGTTGGCAGTAATATGGGTGCATGTATGCATCACTAAAAGGCTTTTCATACTGTGACAGTCAGATCCCCTGGTGCTCAGATATTGCATTCATTTTCTAACTCATTCATCATGTGAATGGAATGAGGAAATAATGGGATGTGTTCATCATACTTAGCCATCATTTAGTGAGGACAGCACGTTCAGCTTTTTTGGTTGAAAAAAGAAAGATAAGTAAGAGGCTTAGCACTCCTAACATCTGACAGTCCTAGCACCTCGTGAGGGCAAACGTCACTCAGGAACCATATCACAACAGACAAGTTCTTGAGAAATAGGGAGGATAATGAATCTAGCAGAGCCCACCAGGAAATTCTGAGCAGACACACCTTCAAAACCCTGCTTCTTATTTTACCACATTCTTGATAAATCTTTTAGTTACATTCAAATATTCTCAACTAACTTAGAATAAAATTGTATATCTTTTGACCTTGCAAATCCACTTTCAAGAATTTATTCTTAAAAAATCAGAAATGTGCATAAATACACATGTTCAAGAATGTTCATTCCTGTGGTATTTTAAATAGTGAAAAATTGGAAACGACCTAAATTTCCAGGAAGTTTAGGTTACTTAAATAGATTATAATAGAGTATGCATCATAAACAATATTTGTGAAGAGCATTTAAATGGAGTATATGGAGAAATATGCAACTATATGAAGTGAAAAATCAGATTACAAAATAATACTTATTTTGCCAATTAGGTAAGAAAAAAGTATTAGTAATTATTCTCTCTAGGTTAGTAATTTGAAATAATGATTTTTTTTCCATTTTTTTGTGTGTCTTAATATTTCAATAATAGATACATGCAAAAAAGCTAGAACAAATGACATTTTTAAGAATTCAAGAGTGAGATAATAGCTTTCTGGCCTGCAATTATGTTGACTTTGTTTTACAATATACAAGAAAATAAACTAGCAACTTTAGATTGGAAGAAATTACTAGCATTTGGGAAGCAGATAGAAGCCAATAGCAGCCAAAACCACGAAATGACTGGGACAAAATAGAGGGACTAAAGAATGTTCCTCAATGAGAATACTTGGACACATGGCGGGGAACATCATACACCAGGGCCTGTCCTGGGGTAGGGAGAGTGGGGAGGATAGCATTAGGAGAAACACCCAATGTAAATGACAAGTTAATGAGTGCAACAAACCAACAGGGCACATGTATACATATGTAACAAACCTGCACGTTGTGCACATGTACGCTAGAACTTAAAGTATAATAAAATAAATAAAGAAAGAATGTTCCTTACTGAAACATTTTTTGCTCCATTTTCTCCTTTGATTAGAATATACTGCCTTCCACCATGGCAACATTCCAACACAGACACTTCTACATGTAGTTTGCTATGTGTGAACTGTTCATTATTGTTTCATCTATTCTTTCTAGGTCACTGTTACTTCTTGAGAGAATGGAAAGATCGTGGCAAACAAGATAGAATTATTTCTGCTTTTGTGGAATTTAAATTTTCTTTTAATTCTTGCAATCATCCCACAAGGTAAATCGCTTATTCCTCAGAGGAAGTTAAGAGAGTTTATGTTACTTGCCATAGGTAGTCAAGAGAACTAATATTCAACCCAGGTCCTCTGATTCCTTAAGACCAAGGTTCCTTTGACGATACCAGCAGTTCTCAAATATTTTTGAAAAGTGACATGCATTGCTTTAAATAAAGTTGTGATTGCCATATTTCACCAATTCTGATGAACATTTTTTCACCTTTCACCTCATCTGAAAACAAGAAGCATTTATTATGGCTGTTGGCAAGGAAATTACAGATATTAAATTCTGGCACCCTGAATATTTGCATTCATTCTTGCAAAGATGGTATCAGTGGCTTGCAAGAGAATCCCAGAGGTAGTGGTAGAGTGCTCTTTCAGAAATACTGCCTTACTAATACTCTCGATGGCACAGAGGATATTATCTGGAAAACATAGACATTGGGTAGTCAGATTTCAGATACAAAGAAGTTTTAGAAATACTTGAAGAAATTCAGATTGTTTGTATGCCTAAATAAGACTAAAAGAGTGCTTTGGGTAAGTATAACATTTTTAAAAGCTCAAGTGATGAAAAATCATTGTAGCATGTTTATTTTGGCGGTTATTTTCTCTTTCTTAATACAATATAATACATCTTGCCTTCCATGTAATTATAGATTCAATGCAATGTGGTATATCTACAACACTTTGGGCTTGACTAATAAGGTGGTATTATAAGCACCATCACCTTCACATCAAGCTGCAACTGGAATAACTCTTCAAGGGGCTTGGCACCTCTCCTCTTTCTTGATGAGTAAAGATTAGCACCATCAGAACTTCACTGCAAACTTGATAATTGAAATCATGTTTTGGCAATTACTGAAATATGTCTAAGGGATTTGATATTGCATGAGCCAGAGATTCTTGATACTCAGACCTCCTAAGTCTGAGTATTCCCAAATGAGATGGAGTGAAGTAAGATGGGCAAACTTTATAGGCACCAGTTGTAGAATCAGGTTTCTCTGGTTTCAAGGCTAAACTACCTATTTTCTTTTTCTGGCAATGTGACCTTGGATAAATTACTTAAATTTTCTATGCCTCTGTTTCCCCGTCCATAAATATTAATAGTGCTAATCTCATAGGGTTTAGAAGATTGAAAGAGAAAATCCCTATCAACTACCAAGATGTTTTAAGTTTTCAACAAATATTGTGAAGGAGGGAATAAGCCTAAAATTACAGGTTTACCTTTGAGACTTTGCCTCCAATCTTCCAACAAAATATGATCTATAATCTGCTTTCACCAATGACAGATATTTATTGAGCACTTTTTCTGTGGAAGTCACCCTCTAGAAATTTATCATCTATTAGAGGGATGAAATACAGATGACAGAAAAACAACTACAAGACAGTATATTATAAGTGGTATGGAAAATGGCACTTTACAATTCTAGAAGAGGTGATAGTGCTTCTAGCATGGGCAGGAAGATATCACAGAGGCAGTAGGATTTGGAACTTCAGACCCAACACTAATCTGAAAAGAAAACAAATAAAGAGTCACTGGAGTTTTGTGAACACAAGTGACCTACTCAAGGCCATGTTTTAGTGAACATTCTTTGTAGATCAACAGGAATATAGATCAGTTCCTCTTTGGAGGAGAGCAAGGGAAAAAGGTGACATTTTCCTGCAGTCTTGTTAAATGTATTTAGCAATAGGTCAGCTCAGAAGGGAAGCAAGATCTTCAACAACAAAGATTAAAAAGCTGTTAAAGGAGTGGGTGAGGCAAAAGGCAATAGTTATCCAGAAGAAGACTACTGAATTCAGACTGCGATAACAAAAAAAGTGAGATTCAGGTTACAGTTACCAGTTGAGAGTTGAACAAATTAGATTAATACAGGCTGGGGAAGAATTTGCTAAATTTAAAATACTCTATCTCAAGTTAGGTCAATGACTCTATGACAAACACAAGAGTAATTAATGTGTAACTGCAGGCTAAAAGGAGAAATTGAAAAGCTGAATTAAATAAAGCACATCAATAATGGTGACATTCAAAAACCCACCATGGCCATTTGCTCCACAATTACCAAAGTCCCTGAACAATGAAATCTCACGATAAAAGATGCATTCATCATAGAGTGAGAGAGAAATGATTCCAGGAATCTGCCTTAATTTTTATTACCACTATCATAAAACTGTTATGGGATTATTAATATTGATGTTTGTTCAGGGATTATGCATCACCATTTCATGCAAGCAGCTTCAAAGTTGCCTTCTGTGAAGCCCACCAAGCTGTTTACATAACCCTACATGGATGGCAAGAGTTCAACTGGTAATTGTGATTTCAGACATAGTTTGTATTAGTCACTCTCCTAGTGTCTAATCACTACAGTTCATGAGAAACAACAAAAGACAGGCAAGTGTTTTCAGTTCCCTGAGATGATCTACTTGGGCATTCAGTGTCACAGATCAAATAGGTTACTGCAAACATATACAAAAGGGTTTATTAAGGCTATTAAACAACTAAAATTATATAGCTAAGAGATCCAAAATATGTGTTTAAACACTTCATGAGAGATAGAAAAATTAGGTCAGACACAGATGGGAATTATTTAGGTTTACTCTTAACTCTTCTGAAAATCATCATTGACTCTCTGGCTGCCACTCACCCCTTCTCCCTATTTCTAGCTCAGAACAACACATCTGTTGTTATTTCCTCTCATATTAATGTTTCTACATTTGTGGGTCAGCACTTCCCCTAACAGGAGCACAAGAGAAAAAGTATTCTGGGGAAAATGGCTAAACAGCTAACTGCAAAGATTTGGGCCAGCTTGTATCTGAATTCTGAATGTAGCTACCTAAAGGAAGGCAGATCAGTCACAGAGGGCAGTGTGATCTATAGCCCCAAGCTCTGGGGAATGGGTTAGAGCAGAGATGATTTCACAGTTTATGAGGAAAGTCCTAGGATCTCAGAAAACAAGTATCAGGGATAATACTGCGTATCTACCCACGGCAAAATTCTGCCAATTCAAAGAGTGCATTCAGAGGCAGACAAGGACCTGAGGATGACTGGCCTCCATTAGAAAGAGAGAGCTTCATAACTGAATGATGACAGGATACTGACCAGAGCCCAAAGGCTACATAAAACAAGGAGGCCTTCCTTCAAGTCAAAGTCATAGGACATCCCTCAGGATTGATATTTATTGTCTTCAGGGGCTACACCATTCATGTAAATAGATGAAATGGTCCCCCAAATGGTTCTCAGCCTTCGCTGCACATTGAAGAGCTTTAAATAATACTAATACTACTAATTCCTGGGTTCCACTCCCGAAGCTTCTAATGTGGTTGGTTGGAGATGCAGCCTGGGAATCATATGTGAGTGTCCCCAGGTGATTCTGATATACAGCTAAGGCTGAAATCCAGGGTGATATAACAGGGAAGGATGAACATGTGACTAACTAGGGAATATGTCATGCTTAAAACTATTCACATTCTTTTGTTTTTTAAAAACTGAGTTGGCCATGTAAACATCTCCATTTTCTGGGGCCCAGAGTATGTAAAGGAACCAAGAAAGACTAGACAAAAACCAATTCATCCTTAGAAAATGGTGCTAATGAAATAAAACGAATTATGGTAAAGATGATAGGAACTATGATTTGCTAATACTGAGCATTAACTTTGTGCCACACATCATCTCCTTTAATCTTCTAATCCTTAGAATGTCACCAGAACAACAATGCCTAGCACATAGGAAGTAGTCAATAAATATTTGTGAATAAATATTGTCGCATTTTACATATGGGAAACAAAGGCTCAGAGAGGTTAAATAATTTGTCCACGGTTACACAGTAGTGAAAGATCCAGGATTTGACTCCAAGTCTGTCTAAATCTTACCACTTGGCTGTGCTGCCTTCATCTTCTAGAAGTCTGAATTATTATTCGAGAAACGTAGTCTTAGGGACCTGCTAAGTTATTTGCCCTAGATACAAGTTGTAGTTGAGATACATAGCAGCACTGGCTCTCACTTTCCAGAAACAACTTGATTACTAAATTGAAAAAGCACAATAGACTCCACACCTAAAAGACTGGTTGAATCATTTTAACAATCCAATAATAACAATATTTGCATGACATTCAAAGCAATTTCAAGAATTAACCAACTCTAAATAACTAGAGCATCTGCTACAGAAGATAAAATACGATAGCAGATTTGATATACCAGCAAACTCCCAGTAACAAGCAATCAATCAAAAAGATGCATAAATGCTTAAAAGACTATCCATAATCGGGAGGGAGGAAAAAAAAAAAAGCCAATGTATGGTGTCAGCTACCAACTCATATACAAAGAAAAAATTGGAAAGGAGAAGGCTAACATAAACAACTAATGGCAACAGTGCAAGCTGAATATAAATAAGTAGCCCTAAAGGTCAGGCCTTAAAGGGGCTTGAACTTTATTCAACACATGCTGTTTTCACTCCCTAAAATCCTTCTCTCTTTTTTCTATCTGGAAAGGTAACTCATATCTAAGGCATGGCTCTACTATGAACAGGTCTCCAACTCTTTTCATCAAAGCAAATAATTTTCTGAAGTCTATTATCACAATATTTTCTATATATCTCAAACACAACTTTCACAATTTGTATCACAATTACATATGTATTAAATCTCCCTTTTGGCATGAGCTCTTTAAAAAAATGAGACAGGCCATAATTTGTCTTTGTGTCCCCAAACCTTGGCATGGTGCTTGGCCCACACTAGATGATAAATATTTGAAGGAATGTTTCTGCCAAAAGAAGCCTTTAGCTGCCTCTAACAGCCACATGGGGAAACCTATTAACCTTTAAGTGATACTGAGAGTGTTACTATATTTGCCTACATAGTCAATCCCAAAGGCAAGCTGGTAAAGTTTAGTTCCAGTATAACTTCCAGATATTAAATCTGGTCCTAAAGTTGCATTCAAGAATACTCTATAAAAGCACAGGTTTTCTGCAGCCATCAAAAACTATCAGTTAATATTTACAGGATCATAATACCATGGTTCTCTGTAGCCAAAAGTAAACATTTACCGTTCTATAAACAAACTTTGCTTTAAGAAAAATTCACTTAAAGAAACACAGCCTCTAGTCTTTCAGACCAATTCAGTAGTTTTGCTCTATTATGCAATAAATGTATAATGTTGACCCAAGAACACTCTGAAGATTTAAAAAGGTACATCAACTCATTAGGCCATGAAATCACAAATTTAGAGTCTATTATATTGAAAAGAGTTAATGCTAATCACCCCTCCCCATCCAATCTCAAAAAAAAAAAAAAAAAAAAAAAAAAAAAAAAAAAAAAAAAAAAAAAACCTTATAAAAGGGAAGATCTGTTGGTAAGAATTAAATTGCCTTAGAGAGCAGCATTTTTAAACTAATAACCAGAGTAAGGCTCACAGACAAAATACTTGACCTGTGAAATATCTCTTGCTTACTTTTAATGACTATCCTCAACTCAGGAGTTTGTCATAATCACTGCTTCTTATTGATGTGATGGTAAATTAATCTTTGCACTCTGTCAGAAAAAAAAAAAAAACTGAATGCACCTGAATATACCCTTAAAGTTATATTCTGAAAATCAATTTTTCTTGATGAAAGATGGTAAATCAGTTTTTAATAATTTAGATTCTTCAGTGTGAAATTGTACTTACAATAGAAGATACTTTTAAAAAGCTGCTTTGATAGAAATAAATGAAACAACGTACAATAAAGTTTGATCCATGTGCCATTATAAACACCCTTCACTTTACATAGAGACAATAAAAATTCCCTTTTAAGGATGGCTAGATAAGCATTTGGGAGTGTGGTGCAGGAAAGGAGTTGGGGGGAGGGAGAGGGACAAGAAGAGGGAGTGAAATAGTGAAAAAGTAGAAGGATACACATATTATTGAAATAAAAATTAACTGTTATTATTTTAGTTACTAAGAATAATCTTATGAAAGATTTCCTTTGATAAGCCAGTCTTCAACTCCAAATAAATGTTTAGGATTCATAACCCCTGTGCTGATAATCCTTGATAAAATGACAAGTGTTTCCCTGAGCAATATCTAAGTATGGTGGTAAGAAACATGAGCTCTACTCCAGCTGGCATCTGGAAGGTGCCCCTCTGGGACAAAGCTTCCAGAGGAAGGAACAGGTAGCAATCTTTGCTGTTCTGCAGCCTCCACTGGTGATAGTCAGGCAAACAGGGTCTGGAGTAGATCCCCAGCAAACTCTAGCAGACCCGCAGCAGAGGGACCTGCTGGAAGAAAAATTAACAAACAGAAAGAAATAACATCAACATCAACAAAAAGGACGTCCACACGGAAACCCCATCTGAAGGTCACCAACATCAAAAACTAAAGGGAGATAAATCCATGAAGACGAGGAAAAACTAGCACAAAAAGACTGAAAATGCCAAAAACCAGAATGCCTCTTCTCCTCCAAGGGATCACAACAGAACTCCTCACCAGCAAGGGAACAAAACCGGATGGAGAATGAGTTTAACGAATTCATAGAAGTAGGTTTCAGAAGGTGGATAATAACAAACTCCTCTGAGCTAAAGAAGCATTTTCTAACTCAATGCAAGGAAGCTAAGAACCTTGAAAAAAGGGTAGAGGTGATCAAGTGGGCTTCATCCCTGGGATGCAAGGCTGGTTCAACATACGCAAATCAATAAATGTAATCCAGCATATAAACAGAACCAAAGACAAAAACCACATGATTATCTCAATAGATGCAGAAAAGACCTTTGACAAAATTCAACAGCCCTTCATGCTAAAAACGCTCAGTAAATTCGGTATTGATGGAACGTACCTCAAAATAACAAGAGCTATTTATGACAAACCCACAGCCAATATCATACTGAATAGGCAAAAACTGGAAAAATTCCCTTTGAAAACTGGCACAAGACAGGGATGCCCTCTCTCACCACTCCTATTCAACACAGTGTTGGAAGTTCTGGCTAGGGCAATCAGGCAAGAGAAAGAAATCAAGCGTATCCAGTTAGGAAAAGAAGAAGTCACATTGTCCCTGTTTGCAGATGACATGATTGTATATTTAGAAAACCCCATCGTCTCAGCCCAAAATCTCCTTAAGCTGATAGGAAACTTCGGCAAAGTCTCAGGATACAAAATTAATGTGCAAAAATCACAAGCATTCTTATACACCAGTAACAGACAAACAGAGAGCCAAATCATGAAGGAACTTCCATTCACAATTGCTTCAAAGAGAATAAAATACCTAGGAATCCAACATACAAGGGATGTAAAGGACCTCTTCAAGGAGAACTACAAACCACTGCTCAGTGAAATCAAAGAGGACACAAACAAATGGAAGAACATACCATGCTCATGGATAGGAAGAATCAATATCGTAAAAATGGCCATACTGCCCAAGGTTATTTATAGATTCAATGCCATCCCCATCAAGCTACCAATGAGTTTCTTCACAGAATTGGAAAAAACTGCTTTAAAGTTCATCTGGAACCAAAAAAGAGCCCGCATTGCCAAGACAATCCTAAGTCAAAAGAACAAAGCTGGAGGCATCACACTACCTGACTTCAAACTATACTACAGGGCTACAGTAACCAAAACAGCATGGTATTGGTACCAAAACACAGATATAGACCAATGGAACAGAACAGAGTCCTCAGAAATAATACCACACATCTACAGCCATCTGATCTTTGACAAACCTGAGAAAAATAAGAAATGGGGAAAGGATTCCCTATTTAATAAATGATGCTGGGAAAATTAGCTACTCATAAATAGAAAGCTGAAACTGGATCCTTTCCTTACTCCTTATATGAAAATTAATTCAAGATGGATTAGAGACTTAAATGTTAGACCTAATCCCATAAAAACCCTAGAAGAAAACCTAGGTAATACCATTCAGGACATAGGCATGGGCAAGGACTTCATGTCTAAAACACCAAAAGCAATGGCAACAAAAGCCAAAATTGACAAATGGGATCTAATTAAACTAAAGAGCTTCTGCACAGCAAAAGAAACTACCATCAGAGTGAACAGGCAGCCTACAGAATGGGAGAAAATTTTTGCAATCTACTCATCTGACAAAGGGCTAATATCCAGAATCTACAAAGAACTCAAACAAATTTACAAGAAAAGAACAAACAACCCCATCAAAAAGTGGGCAAAGGATATGAACAGACATTTCTCAAAAGAAGACATTCATACAGCCAACAGACACATGAAAAAATACTCATCATCACTCGCCATCAGAGAAATACAAATCAAAACCACAATGAGGTACCATCTCACACCAGTTAGAATGGCAATCATTAAAAAGTCAGGAAACAACAGGTGCTGGAGAGGCTGTGGAGAAATAGGAACACTTTTACATTGTTGGTGGGATTGTAAACTAGTTCAACCATTATGGAAATCAGTATGGTGATTCCTCAAGGATCTAGATCTAGAAGTACCATATGACCCAGCCATTCCATTACAGGGTATATACCCAAAGGATTATAAATCCTGCTGCTATAAAGACACATGCACATGTATGTTTATTGCGGCACTATTCACAATAGCAAAGACTTGGAATCAACCCAAATGTTCATCAGTGACAGACTGGATTAAGAAAATGTGGCACATATACACCATGGAATACTATGCAGCCATAAAAAAGGATGAGTTTGCGTCCTTTGTAGGGACATGGATGCAGCTGGAATCCATCATTCTCAGCAAACTATCGCAAGAACAGAAAACCAAACACCGCATGTTCTCACTCATAGATGGGAACTGAACAATGAGATCACTCGGACTTGGGAAGGGGAACATCACACACCGGGGCCCATCACAGGGAGGGGAGGGGGGAGGGATTGCATTGGGAGTTATACCTGATGTAAATGATGAGTTGATGGGTGCTGATGAGTTGATGGGTGCAGCACACCAGCATGGCACAAGTATACCTATGTAACAAACCTGCTCGTTATGCACATGTACCCTAGAACTTAAAGTATAATAATAATAAAATATAAATGAAATTAGGTTAATAAAAAAAAAAGGTAGAGGAATTGCTAACTAGAATAACCAGTTTAGAGAATAACATAAATGACCTGATTGAGCTGAAAAACACAGCACAAGAACATTGTAAAGCATACAGAAGTATCAATAGCCAAATCAATAAAGCAAAGGAAAGGATATCAGAGATTGAAGATCAACTTAATGAAATAAAGCATGAAGAAAAGATTAGAGAAAAAATAATGAAAGGGAACGAACAAAGCCTCCAAGAAATATGGGACTATTTGAAAAGACCAATCCTACGTTTGACTGGTGTACCTGAAAGTGACAGGGAGAATGGAACCAAGTTGGAAAACACTCTTCAGAATATTATCCAGGAGAAATTCCCCAACCTAGTAAGACAGGCCAACATTCAAATTCAGGAAATACAGAGAACAGCACAAAAATACTCCTTGAGAAGAGCAATCCCAAAACACAAAATCATCAGATTCACCAAGGTTGAAATGAAGAAAAAAAATGGTAAGGGCAGCAAGAGAAAAAGATTGGGTTATGCACAAAGGGAAGCCCATCAGACTAACAGTGAATCTCTCTGCAGAAACCCTGTAAGTCAGAAGAGAGTTGGGGCAATATTCAACATTCCCAAAGAAAAGAATTTCCAACCCAGAATTTCATATGCAGCCAAACTAAGTTTCACAAGCAAAGGAGAAATAAAATCCTTTACAGAAAAGCAAATGCTGAGAGATTTTGTCACCACCAGGCCTGCCTTACAAGAGCTCCTGAAGAAAACACTAGACATGCAAAGGGAAAACCAGTACCAGCCACTGCAAAAACATACCAAATTGTAAAGAACATTGACACTATGAAGAAACTGTATCAACTAGTGGGCAAAATAACCAGCTAGCATCATAATGACAGTATCAATATCACATATAACAATATGAACTTTAAATGAAAACAGGCTAAATGCCCCAATTAAAAGACACAGACTCACAAATTGGATAAAGAATCAAACCCATCAGTGTGCTGTATTCAGGAGACCCATCTCTCATGAAAAGACACAAATAGGCTCAAAATAAAGGGATGGAGGAAGATCTACCAAGCAAATGGAAACCAAAAAAAACAGGGGTTGCAATCCTAGTCTTTGATAAAACAGACTTTAAACTAACAAAGATAAAAAAAAGACAAAGAAGGGCATTACATAATGGTAAAGGGATCAATGCAACAAGAAGAGCTAACTATTCTAAATATATATGCACCCAATACAGCAGCACCCAGAATCATAAAGCGAGGTCTTAGAGACCTACAAAGAGACTTACGCTCCCACACAATAATAGTGGGAGACTTTACCATGTTACTGTCGATACTAGACAGATTAATGACACAGAAAATTAACAAGGATATTCAGGACTTAAATTCAGCTCTGGACCAAGCAGACCTAACAGACACCTACAGAACTCTCCACCCAAAATCAACAGAATATACATTCTTTTCAGCACCACATTGCACTTATCCTAAAATAGACCACATAATTGGAAGTAAAACACTCCTCAGCAAATGCAAAAGAATGGAAATAGTAACAAACAATTTATCAGACCACAGTGCAATCAAATTAGAACTCAGAGTTAAGAAACTCACTCAAAACCATACAACTACATGGAAACTGAACACCCTGCTCCTGAATGACTACTGAGTAAATAACAAAATTAAGGCAAAATAAATAAGTTCTTTGACACCAATGAGAACAAAAACATAATGTACCAGAATCTCTGGGACACAGCTAAAGCAGTGTTTAGGGGAAAATTTATAGCATTAATGCCCACAGAAGAAAGTGGGAAGGATCTAAAATTGACAACCTAACTAACATCACAATTAAAAAAGCCAGAGAAGCAAGAGCAAGCAAATTCAAAAGCTAGCAGAAGATAAGAAATAACTAAGATCGGAGCAAAAATGAAAGAGATAGAGACATGAAAAACCCTTCAAAAAATCAATGAATCCAAGAGCTGATTTTTTGAAAAGATTAACAAAATAGATAGACCGCTAGCTAGACTAATGAAGAAGAAAAGAGAAAAGAATCAAATAGATATAATTAAAAGTGATACAGGGGAGATCACCACTGATCCCACAGAAATACAAACTACCATCAGAGAATACTATAACACCTCCAGGCAAATAAACTAGAAAATCTTAAAGAAATTGATAAATTCCTGGACACATACACTTTCCCAAGACTAAACCAGGAAGAAGTAAAATCCCTGAATAGACCAATAACAAGTTCTGAAATTGAGACAGTAATTAATAGCCTAGCAACCAGAAAAACCACCTGGGATCAGATGGATTCACAGCAAAATTCTACCAGCAGTAAAAAGAAGAGCTGGTACCATTCCTTCTGAAACTATTCCAAATGATAGAAAAAGAAGGACTCCTCCCTAACTCATTTTATGAAGCCAGCATTATCCTGATACCAAAACCTGGCAGAGACACAAGAAAAAAAAGAAAATTTCAGGCCAATATCACTAATCAACATTGATGCAAAAATCCTCATAAAATACTGGCAAACTAAATGCAGCAGCATATCAAAAAGCTTATCCACTACTCTCAAGCCAGCTGCATCCCTGGGATGCAAGGCTGATTCAACATATGCAAATAAACGTAATCCGTCACATAAACAGAACCAATGACAAAAACCACATGATTATCTCAATAGATGCAGAAAAGACCTTTGATAAAATTCAACACCCCTTCATGCTAAAAACTCTCACAAAATAGGTATTGATGGAATGTATCTCAAAATAATAAGAGCTATTTATGACAAACCCACAGCCAATATCATACTGAATGGGCAAAAACTGGAAGCATTCCCTTTGAAAACTGGCATAAGACAAGGATGTCCTCTCTCATCACTCCTATTCAACATACTATTGGAAGTTCTGGCCAGAGCAATCAGGAAGAAATAAATAAAGGGTATTCAAATAGGAAAAGAGGAAGTCAAATTGTCTCTCTTTGCAGATGATATGATTTTATATTTAGAAAACTGCATTGTCTCAGCCCCAAATCTCCTTAAGCTGATAAGCAACTTCAACAAAGTCTCAGGATACAAAAGCAATGTGCAAAAATCACAAACATTCCTGTAAGCCAATAATAGACAAACAGAGAGCCAAATCATGAGTGAACTCCCATTCACAATTGCTACAAAGAGAATAAATACCTAGGAATCCAACTTACAAGGGATGTGAAGGACCTCTTCAAAGAAATCACTGCTCAAGGAAATAAGAAAGCACACAAACAAATGGAAGAGCACTCATGCTCATGGATAGGAAGAATTAATATTGTGAAAATGGCCATACTGCCCAAAGTAATTTATAGATTCAATGCTATCCCCATCAAGCTACCACTGACTTTCTTCACAGAATTAGAAAAAAATACTTTAAATTTCATATGGAACGAAAAAAGAGCCCATATAGCCAAGACAATCCTAAGCAAAAAGAACAAAGCCCTGGAAGGATCACACTACCTGACTTCAAAATATACTACTAGGCTACAGTAACCAAACAGCATGGTACTGGTACCAAAATAGATATATAGACAAATGGAACAGAACAAAGTCCTCAGCAATAACACCACACATCTACAACCATCTGATTTTTGACAAACCTGACAAAAAACAAGCAGTGTGGAAAGGATTCCCTATTTAATCAATGGTGTTGGGAAAACTGGCTAGCCATATGCAGAAAACTGAAACTATACACCTTCCTTACACCTTATGCAACACTAACTCAAGATGGATTAAAGACTTAAACATAAGACCTAAAACCATAAAAACCCTAGAAGAAAACCTAGGCAATACCATTCAGGACATAGGCATGGGCAAAGACTTCATGACTAAAACACCAAAAGCAATGGCAACAAAAGCCAAAATTGAAAAATGGGAGCTAATTAAACTAAAGAGCTTTGCACAGCAAAAGAAACTATCATCAGATTTAACAGGTAAACTACAGAATGGGAGAAAATTTTTGCAATCTATCCATCTGACAAGGGGCTAATATCCAGAATCTACAAAGAACTTAAACAAATTTACAAGAAAAAAGCAAACAACCCCATCAAAAAGTGGGTGAAGGATCTGAACAGACACTTCTCTAAAGAAGACACTTATGTCACCAACAAACATGTGAAAAAAAGCTCATCATTACTGGTCATTAGAGAAATGCAAATCAAAACCACAGTGAGATACCATCTCATGCCAGTTAGAATGGTGACCATTAAAAAGTCAGGAAACAACAGATGTTGGCAACGATGTGGAGAAATAGGAACACTTTCACACTGTTAGTGAGAGTATAAATTTGCCATTGTGGAAATTAACCATGTGGAAAACAGTGTGACAATTCCTCAAGGAACCAGAAATACCATTTGACTCAGCAATCCCGTTACTACATATATACCCAGATGATTATAAATCATTCTACTATAAAGACACAAGCACATGTGTGTTCATTGCAGTACTATTCACAATTGCAAAGACTTGGAACCAACCCAAATGCCCATCAATGACAGACTGGATAAAGAAAGTGAGGCACATATACACCATGGAATACTATGCAGCCATAAAAAAGAATGAATTCCTATCCTTTGCAGGGACATGGATGAAGCTGGAAACCATCATTCTCAGCAAACTAACACAGGAAGAGAAACCCAAACACCACATGTCCTCACTCATAAGTGGTAGTTGAACAATGAGAACACGTGAACACAGGGAGGGGAACATCACACACTGAGGCCTGTTGGAGGGTAGGGGGCTAGGGGAGGGATAGCATTAGGAGAAATACCTAATGTAGATGACAGGTTGATGGGTGCAGCAAACCACCATGGCAAGTGCATACCTATGTAACAAACCGGCACATTCTGCACATGTATCCCAGAACGTAAAGTATAATAAAAATAAATAAGTAAGCATTATTAAATGTAGCAAAATATATTCATATTACCATGAATATGTACTTCAAATTTGCTGTTGAATAAAATTAATGAGATCACTTTAAAAAAAAAAAAGAAAGAAAGAAACATGTGCTCTCAAGGCACAAAATCTGGGTTCAAATTTTGGCAATTATGACTGCCCATTGACTTCATCTTTCTGTTCTTCAATTTCCCTGTCTGTAAACTGCTAATAACAGTATGCTTATGGAGTTATAAAATGTTTAGCTCAGTAAGTGCTTAACAATGTTATTAGTTATGTTACATATATTTACAGACTAAAGAAGCCACTAAAAATAACGGTGATTTCTAGAACATGTTAGGCAGAAAGTTGATGAAAATAATAGCTAATAACTGCTATTTATAAGGTCTTACTAACTTTAGACACCGTTCTAAAAGCTTTCTATGAAGTAACTTATTTAACCCTTATAACAGTGCTATGATTTAAGTACTATTATTTTTCCCACTCTTATACTGAAGGAAGTAAGGCTCAGAAAAGCAATGAGAATTGCTCACAGTTGCTCCTTTGGAATGCAGCAGAACTGGGAGTCAAAATGGGGACTGGATTGACTAGAAACAGAGATTTAAACAATCTGCTTTTACATAAGCCTTATTCTCAATGGAATACAGCAGAAAAATCTTTTGAAATTTTTTTCTACATTTGTCTTGATTATCCTGATCTTTTCGTTTAGGTAAACTCATGTCTGCAACTATATTCCAAATATTAACGAGATTTTGTATACCTAAAAATATTCCTTCAAAAGGTATGAATTAATAAGAGGTGGTAAACCAGTGATCAACCATAACCATGCATGTTTTCAATGCTGAAAACATTTTTGAGATTAATGGAATGTCAGTTCACTTCTTATTGAAAATGTCAATTCACTTTGTTACACCTATCAATTTTAAAGAAACTTAAAATCAATTTTACTTAATTTTGTGGTAGAATATAATTCAATTTCAAGTGGGTATAAAAATTAAACAAGGGATTATTAAAACACGAGTTATAACATATACCTGGAGTCAAATGCAAGTCATCTTTTATACAGCTATTTTTCATTACTCAAACTTTTCATATACATTCAATCAGTCTTCCTCCAAAATATACCAATTCCTGTACTAAGATATTAGGCATAATTTTATTTTATTTTATTTTTTATTTTATTTTATTTTATTTTTATTATACTTTAAGTTCTAGGGTACATGTGCATAACGTGCAGGTTACATATGTATACATGTGCCATGTTGGTGTGCTGCACCCATCAACTCGTCAGCACCCATCAATTCATCATTTATATCAGGTATAACTCCCCAATGCAATCCCTCCCCCCTCCCCCCTCCCCATGATAGGCCCCAGTGTGTGATGTTCCCCTTCCCGAGTCCAAGTGAGCTCATTGTTCAGTTCCCACCTATGAGTGAGAACATGCGGTGTTTGGTTTTCTCTTCTTGTGATAGTTTGCTAAGAATGATGGTTTCCAGCTGCATCCATGTCCCTACAAAGGACGCAAACTCATCCTTTTTTATGGCTGCATAGTATTCCATGGTGTATATGTGCCACATTTTCTTAATCCAGTCTGTCACTGATGGACATTTGGGTTGATTCCAAGTCTTTGCTATTGTGAATAGTGCCGCAATAAACATACGTGTGCATGTGTCTTTGTAGTAGCATAATTTATAATCCTTTGGGTATATACCCAGTAGTGGGATGGCTGGGTCATATGGTACATCTAGTTCTAGATCCTTGAGGAATCGCCATACTGTTTTCCATAATGGTTGAACTAGTTTACAATCCCACCAACAGTGTAAAAGTGTTCCTATTTCTCCACATCCTCTCCAACACCTGTTGTTTCCTGATTTTTTAATGATTGCCATTCTAACTGGTGTGAGATGGTATCTCATTGTGGTTTTGATTTGCATTTCTCTGATGGCCAGTGATGATGAGCATTTTTTCATGTGTCTGTTGGCTATATGAATGTCTTCTTTTGAGAAATGTCTGTTCATATCCTTTCCCCACTTTTGGATGGGGTTGTTTGTTTTTTTCTTGTATATTTGTTTGAGTTCTTTGTAGATTCTGGAAATTAGCCCTTTGTCAGATGAGTAGATTGCAAAAATTTTCTCCCATTCTGTAGGTTGCCTGTTCACTCTGATGGTAGTTTCTTTTGCTGTGCAGAAGCTCTTTAGTTTAATGAGATCCCATTTGTCAATTTTGGCTTTTGCTGCCGTTGCTTTTGGTGTTTTAGACATGAAGTCCTTGCCCATGCCTATGTCCTGAATGGTACTACCTAGATTTTCTTCTAGGGTTTTTATGGTATTAGGTCTAACATTTAAGTCTCTAATCCATCTTGAATTAATCTTCGTATAAGGAGTAAGGAAAGGATCCAGTTTCAGCTTTCTACTTATGGCTAGCCAATTTTCCCAGCATCATTTATTAAATAGGGAATCCTTTCCCCATTTCTTGTTTTTCTCAGGTTTGTCAAATATCAGATGGTTGTGGATGTGTGGCATTATTTCTGAAGGCTCCGATTTTTTAAAGTTCAAAAACTAATTTTGCCCCATGCTTCTCTTTGTTGCAACAACTATGATTTGTTGAACATGTATTAGATGCCAATACTGATAAATAACATTTTACTTATTCAACATAACACAGGAAAAACCGAGGCTTAAGAGAGCTAAATACTATACCCAAGGTCACCCAACACTTTATCATAGGACTTACCACTCTTTCTCCAGTAGCCATATCAAACTTATAGCTTCCTCAGCTATGACATTCATCTACCTCACCTGAGAGATTGTAGACACATAAAAACAGAACCATCTTTCTGAATATTCAGTGAAATATTTATGAAATATTAGAAACATGGTTTGCATCATGTTCAAGACTAGTGGTCCACAAACTAGTGCACATGAAAATCATCTCCAAACCTTGTTTAAAATGGAGATTCCTAATTACCATTACTTACAAACCCAAGAGTCTAATCTGGTTTGGAGTGTTTGGAACAAGCACCTCAGGTGATTCTGACAAAAGTAATTTGCAGATCATACCTTAAAAAGCAGCATTCTGGCTGGCAGAGTGAGATGGCACAATAGAAGCCTATACATTTGCCCTTTATCCCAACAGGAACACCACATTTTAACAGTTATCTGCACACAGAAAAGTACCATCACAAGAACCAAAAATCAGACAAGCAATCACCATACCTGGTTTTAACTTCATATTGCTGAAAGAGGCATTGAAGAGGGTAGGAGAGACAATCTTGAATTGCTAGCATCACCCATCCAGCATTCCTTGGCAGCGGCCTTGCATTGCGAGGAGTCTGTAGACCTGGGGAGGGGAAAACATAGTGACTGTGGGACTTTACATCAAACTCAGTGTTGCCCTATCACAGTGGAGAACAAAGCTGTTCTGGGCTCAGCCAGTGTCTGAACAAGGAACATTTGGACCAGACCTAGCCAGAGAGGAACTGCCCATCTCATCAGTGGTCGGAATCTGAGTTTCTCAGCAAGCCTCACCACTGCAGACCAAAATAATACTCTGGGGTCCTGGGTAAACTTGAAAAGGAATCTAGGACACAAGGACTGCAACTCCTAGTACCAAGCTGAACTCAGAGCAAGTGGACTAGGGTGGCAAGTCACCTAGAGAGACGTCAGTCATTGTAGCAAAGGTAGGGCTTGATCCACCCCTTCCCCAACCCCAGGCAGTGCAGCTCACAGCAACAAAAGTGATTTCTTCCTTCCACTTCCTTAAACAAGAAGAGGAGAGCTAAGAGTAAAAGGGACTTTGTCTTGGGTCTTGGATACCAGCTGAGCCACAGCAGGATAGGGCGTCAGGCAGAGTTGCAAGGACCCCATTCCAGACCCTAGCTCACGGATGACATTTCTAAACTTACCCTGGGCCAAAAGGGAACCTACAGCCTTGAAGGGAAAGAAGTACTCTTGACAGGAGTCATCACCTGCTGACTAAAGAGCCTTGGTCCCAGAATAACCAGCAGCAATACTCAGGTAGTATGCTGTGGGCCTTGGGCTCTGACACATGCTGAACCCAGCACATTCCCAGCTGTGGTGACTATGGTGAAAGATCCTCTCTTCAGAAACGCATATGGAAAAGTAAAGGGGACCTTTGTCTTGCACCTTATGTACGAGCTCGGCCACAGTTGGGTAGAGCAACAAGTGGGTTCTTAGGGTCCCCAAGTCTAGGTCTAGGCTCTTAGAAAGGATTTCTAGACCTGACCTGGACCAAAAGGGAGCCCATTTCCCTGAAGGGTGAGTCTTAGGCCATGCAGTATTCACCACCTCTTCACATGACTGAAGAGTTGTTGGGCTTTAAGTGAATATTGGTGGTGGCCTGGCAAAACCTGCTGTGGGTTGGTGGTGACAGTGGCCACAGGGAGAGGCTTCTCTACCTACGGAAAGGGGAAGGACTTTGTGTTGTGGTTCAAGTGCTGCCAGTTTAGCTGCACTGGAATACAACATCAGGAAAATTTCTAAGGATTTTTACTCCAATCTGTAGCTCCCAGGAAGCACCTCTGGACCCACTCCTAACCCAGGGCCTGAGGAAATTTGCCACCCTAAAGGGAAGGGCACAAACATGGCTGGCTTCGCCACCTGCTGATCACAGAGCCCTAGGTCCTTCAGTGAACATAGGAAGTAGCCTGGTAGTGGTTACACTGGGCCCTGGGTGAAAGCCAGAGCTGTGGTGGCTTGTGTTCTGACCCAGCGTGGTCCCAGTGCTGATGGCCACAGGGGTCCTTGCATCACTATCCCTCCAGTACCAGGTAACTCAGCACAGATAGAGACTGTTGTTTGTTTGGGAGAAAGTAAGGGAAAATAACAAGAGACTCTGCCTGGTAATCCAGAGAATTCTTCCAGATTTTATCCTAAACCAGCAAGGCAGTACCTCTACAAGTCTGCAAAATCCACAGTATTATTGGACTTGGGGCCCAAGTCCCTTCAAATACTTGGAAAGCCTTCTTGAGAAAGATGGACACAAACAAGTCCAGACTGCAAAGACTACAATAAATACCTAATTCTTCAATGCCCAAACACTGAAGGACACCTACCAGTATCAATATCATCAGGAAAACATGACCTCATCAAATGAACTGAATAAGGCACCAGAGAACAATTCTGGAGAAAGAGAAACATGTGACCTTTCAGACAGAGTATTCAAAATAGCTGTTTTGAGGAAACTCAAGGAAATTCATGATAGCACAAAGAAGGAATGCAGAATTCTCACAGATAAATTTAACAAAGAGATTGAAATAATTAAAAAGAGTCAAGCAGAAACTCTAGAGTTGAAAAATGCAACTGACATACTGAAGAATGTATTAGAGTCTCTTAATAGCAGACTTGATCAAGCAGAAGACAGAATCAGTGAGCTTGAAAACAGGCTATTTGAAAATACACTGTCAGAGAGGACAAAAGAAAAAAAGAATAAAATACAATGGAGCACCTTTATAAGATCTAGAAAATAGCCTCAAAAGGCGAATCCAAGAGTTATAGGCCTAAAAGAGGAGATAAGAGAAAGAGATACAGGTAGAAAAGTTTATTCAAAGAGACAATATCAGAGAACTTCCCAAACCTAGAGAAATATATCAACATTTAAGTACAAAAAGGTTATAGAACCCCAAACAGATTTAACCCAAACACTACCTCAAGGTATTTAATAATCAGACTCCCAAAGGTCAAGAATAAAGAAAGGATCCTAAAAGAAGCAAGGGAAAAGAAACATATAACATACAATGGAGATTCAATACATTTGGCAGCAGACTTTTCAGTGGAAACCTCACAGACCAGGAGAGAGTAACATGACATATTTAAAGTGCTGAAGGAAAAAGTTTTTACCCTAGAGTAGTATATTTGGGAAAAATATCCTTCCAACATGAAGGAGAAATAAAGACCCTCTGGATAAATAAAAGCTGAGGGATTTCATCACCTCCAAACCTGTCCTACAAGAAATGCTAAAGGGAGTTCCTCAATCTGAAAGAAAAGGATATTAATGAGTATGAAAAAAAATCATCTTAAAGTACCAAACACACAGGTAACAGTTAGGACACAGAAAAACACAGAATAATATAACACCAGAATGGGGGTGCTTTCTTGTCTTAAGTAGAAAAAATAAATAATGAGCCAACCAAAAACAATAACTACTACAGCTTTTCAAGACACAGTATAATAAGACATAAAGAGAAACACTAAGAAGTTAAAAAGTGAGGGATGAAGAGTTTTTAATAGTTTTTATGTGTTTGCTTATGTAATCAGTGTTATCATCAGCTTAAAATAATGGGTAATAAGACACTATTTGCAAGTCTCATGGTAACCTTAAATAGAAAATCATACCACAGATACACAGAAAATAAAAAGCAAGAAATTAAAGCATACCATCAAGAGAAAACCACTTTCATTTAAAGGAAGCCATGAAGGAAGAAAAGAAGGATAAGAATACCACAAAACAACCAGAAAACAAATAACAAAATCACAGGAGTTAAGTCCCTACTTACCAATAATAACATTGAATGTAAATGGACTAAACTTTCCAATCAAAAGACATAGAGTGGCTGAATGAATGGGAAAAAAATGAGACCCAATGATCCATAGCCTACAAGAAACACACTTCACCTATAAAGATATCCATAGACTCAAAATAAAGGAAACTAAAAAAGAGCATGGTTAGCAATACTTATATAAAACAAAATGGATTTCAAGACAAAAACTGTAAGAAGAGACAAAGAGGTTTTTATATAATGATATAGGGGTCAATTCAGCAAGAGGATATAACAATTGTAAATATATGCACCCAACACTGGAGCACCCAGATATATAAAGCAAATATTATTACAGCTAAGGAGAGTTAGACCTCAATACAATAATAACTGGAGACTTACATCCACTTTCAGCATTGGACAGATCTCCCAGACAGAAAATCAACAAAGAAACATCGAACTTAATCTGCTCTATAGAACAAATGGACCTAACAGGTATTTATAGAACATTTCATCCAATGGCTACAGAATACACATTCTTCACCTCATCACAGGAATAATTGTAAAGGATATACCATATGTTAGGTCACAAAACACGTTTTAAAACATTCAAAAAAATTGACATAATATCAAGCATCTTCTCTGACCACAATGGAATAAAACTAGAAATTAACAACAACAGGGATTTTGGAAACCATACAAACACACGGAAGTTAAACAATAAGCTCTTAAATGACCAGTGGGTCAATGAGGAAATTGAAAGAAAAATTGAAAAATGTCTTGAAACAAATGATAATGGAAACACAACATTCCAAAACCTGTGATATACAGCAAAAGCAGTACTAACAGGGAAGTTTATAGCTACAAGTGCCGACATCAAAAAAGAAAAAACAAACTTAAAATAAATAACTTCATGATGCATCTTACAGAGTGCTGATTGGTCCATTTTACAGAGTGCTGATTGGTGCGTTTACAATTCTTTACCTAGACACAGAGTGCTTATTGGTGCATTATCAGAGTGATGATTGGTGCTTTTACAATCCTTTAGCTAGACACAGAGCACTGATTGGTGCAACTTTACAGAGTGCTTATTAGTGTGTTTACAATCCTTTAGCTAGACACAGAGCACTGATTGGTGCGTTTACAATCCTCTAGCTAGACAGAAAGGTTCTCCAAGTCCCCATTCGACCCAGGAAGTCCAGCTGGCTTCACCTCTCACTTTTATTTTCACATAGTTGTGTAGTTTTAAGAGGTCTTTGTGATATTGATTTCTATTTTTATTCCACTGTGGTCCAAGTGTACAGGTGATATGATTTTGATTTTTTAGAATCTACTGAGATGTACTTTACGGCAGAGCATGTGGTTGATGTTACAGTATATTCCATGTGCAGATGAGAAAAATATATATTCTGTGGTTGATGGGTGGAACAATCTATAAATGTATATTAGATTCCTTGGTCAAATGTCTAATTGAAGCCCATAATTTCTTTGTTAGTATTCTACCTCAGTGATCTAATGCTGTTGGTAGAGTGTTGAAGTTCCACACTATAATTGTGTGGCTGTCATTTTGTATATGGAGAAGTACTTGTTTTATGAATCTGGGTGCTATAATATTAGGTGTGTATATCTACAGATTCAATGCTATTCCTATCAAACTACCAACGTGAGTTTTCACATAACTAGAAAAAACTATTCTGAAGTTTATATGAAACCAAAAAGAATAGCCAAGCAATCCTAAATAAAAAGAACAATGCCAGAATCATCACATTACCTGACTTCAAACTATGCTATAGGGCTACAATAACCAAAACAGCATTGCATTGACACAAAAATAGACACACAGACCAATGGAACAGAATATAGAACTCAGAAGTAAAGCCACACACCTACAGCCATCTGATCTTTGACAAAGTTGACAAAAATAAGAAATGATGAAAGAAATCCCTATTTGGTAAATAGTGCTGGGATAACTAAGTATAGACAGAAGAATGAACCTGGACCCCTACTTTCACCATATACAAAAATTAACTCAGGATGGATTAAAGATTTAAATGTAAGACCTCAAATTATAAAAATTCTAGAAGAAAACCTGGGAAACACCATTCTGAACACTGGCCTAAGGAAAGAATTTATGACTACATCCTCAAAAGAAACTGCAACAAAAACAAAAATTGAACAAGTGGGACCTAATTAAACGAAAGAGCTGTTGCACAACAAAAGACACAGTTGACAGAGTAAACAGGCAACCCACAGAAAAGAAGAAAATACTTTCAAACTATGTGCCTGACAAAGGTCTAATATCCAGAATCCATAAGGAACTTAAACAACTCAACAAGCAAAAAACAATCCCATTAAAAAGCAGGCAAAGGACACGAACAGACACTTCTCAAAAGAAGACATACAAACATATGAAAAAATGCTCATGTCACTAAACATCAGAGAAATGTAAATCAAGACCACAATGAGATACCATTTTACATCAGTCAAAATGGCTATTATTAAAAGAACAAAAAAACAACAGATGCTAGCAAGGCTACAGAGAAAAGGAAATGCTATTACAATGTGCATAGAAACGTAAAGTAATTCAGCCACTGTGGAAAGCAGTTTGGAGATATCTCAAAGAAATAAAAACAGAACTACCATTCGACCCAGTAATCTCTTTACTGGATAAATACCCAAGGGCATATAAATCATTTTACACAAAAGACATATGGATTTGTATGTTCATTGCACCACTATTCACAAAAGATATGAAATTGAACTAGGTGCCCATCAATGGTGGATTGTATAAAGAAAATGTGGCATACATAGACTGGAATACTATGCATCCATAAAAAGGAATGAAATCATGTTCTTTGCAGCAACATGGGTACAGCTGGAGGCCATCATCCTAAGCAAATTAACACAGGAACAGAAAACCAAAATGCCACATGCTCTCTCCTGTAAGTAAGAGATGAATATTAGGTATGTAAACTTGAGAAAAAATAGACATTGTGGACTATTGGGGTGAGAGAGCAGGAGATGGGCAAGGGCTGAAAAACTACCTTTTGGGTACTATGCTGACTACTGAGTGATAGGATCATTTATACCCCAAACCTCAGTGTCACACAACATATCCATATAACAAACCTGCACATATACCCTTAAATCTAAAAGTTGAAATTATAAAACACAAAACAAAAAACTTGATTATTAGCATACTTTCAACTCCAGACATTTCCCCTATTTTCTGCTACAATATCATGTTCTCCCACTCAACTAGGTCTTTCCCATCAAATAAACCAGCTCTTATTTCTCCCATGTTAAAAATATTTTAAACATCTTGAATCTATTTTTTCTATTTCCTTTTATGGCAAAATTCCTCAAAAGAGTTATGTATTATTGATGACCAAAATTTCTCTTCTATTATTGTACTACTTATCTAATCTGTTGAAACAAATCACCTTGAACCACTTCACAAAAACCACTCTTGTAAAAGCCACCAATAATCTCCAAATTGTTCAATTGAATGGTCAGTTCTCTACCCCCATTTAACAGAATTTGATGATCACTCTCCCGTCTTTGAAACATTGTCTTTATGTGGCTTCTAAACAATATAATTCCCATGGTTTTCCTCCTTGCTTACCAGCTATTTCTTCCTGCTCTTTTTGTTGATCCCTGTATATCTCCTTGTCCTTTTAATGTTGGAGTGTTTCAGGGCTCAGTCATTGTCCTTTTTTCCCTTTCTATGTCCACTGATTCAGATTCCTTATTTTAAATACAATAGATATACTATCATTCTCAAATGCATATTTCATTTGAGCTTCAGAGTTACATATACAAGTGCCTACTTGACACCTTTATATGGCTAACTAAAGAAATCTCAAATTTAGCATGTGCAAACTAAACTCTTGGCCTCCCAACAGTCTGATCTTCCCAGGATCTTCCCTACCTCTCCACTTCATTTTTCTCATTTGCTCAAGCCAAAATGCTAGTCTCCTCTTTCTGTCATAGTCCACATCAAATTCCTCAGAAAATCTTATTAGTACATTTTCAATTTATAGCTGAAATTTGGCCACTACTCACTCCTCTATTGTACCATCTGGATCTAAGCCCTCATCATTCCCACCTGCGCTATTGAATATCCTCTTAGTTTATATTCTTGCTTCTACCTTTGTCTGGTCTATCCTTAAATCAGCAGCCAGAGTAATCTTGTTCAAAGACAGGATAATTTTGTTACTCCTTTGCTCAAAACACCACAGTAACATTTCATCTCACTCAGAGAAAAAAAAAACACATAATGACAATCGCCGAAAAAGTAAGTTTCAATTGCAGCTGCAATTGTTTTCTTAAATGCTCATAATACTGTTATTTTAGATGTTTCACTACAATAAATAAGACAGGGCCCCTGTTCCTTCTCTGACCTCTTCTGTTATTATTTGCTTCTAATTTGCTCCTCTCCAATCACAATGGCTCTCCTGATACCCCTTGACCCTACCAAGAATGCACTCTCCTTATGACTTTCACACTTACTGTTCTCTTTACCTGAAATGCTTTTCCCCCAGAGAGCCACACAACTTACTCTCTCGCCTCCTCCAGGTACATATATGAATATATTACTTTCTCAGGCAGGTCTTACCTATCAGCCTCTTAAAAAATTAAAACACTTCCCTCCCTCTAGCATGCTGTAGCCTTCTTTCATGCTTCATTTTTCTCTGTAACATATATCACTATCTAATATACCCTTTCATTATTTCTATCTTGTTTTCTATTGTCCCCCCCCCACCCCCCACTGGAATGTAACCTCCATAAGGGGCAGGATTTTTGTCTGTCTTCTTACTGCTGTATCTCCAATACCTACTGCAGTGTATAGCACATTTCATATTCAACAAATATTTGTTGAATGAATGAATGTACAGAAAAATAGCACAATTTTAACAGCAAAAAAAAAATTGAAAATGATTTAAATGTCCTTTAACAGAAAAATGGATAAATTCAATGTAATCTCATAACACAATCTCAGAAATATATTGTTGGGGGTAGAAAATCTACATAAAGTGTGATATCAGTTATAAAGCTTAAAACCCTGCAAAATAATACTTGCTTCATTTACAGTTAAATACATGTGCAACAATAGAACAAAATCACCTATGGGTAGAGTAAACATGAAAGTCAAGAGAGTTTTAACTCTGAGATAACAGAAAAATTGGATGATTAAACTAAACAGAAGATTTTATTTATCAGCGAATTTTACAATATGTATATACACTTCCAGTAATATTTGAAATATTTAACAATGAGTTATATGTCTCTCGTTTGCCTAAAACCCACATCTGCATGTTGTCAGTGTTTCTGAATTAGTGACTTGGAGATCTTGTGTGAAAAGATTGTTTGCAGATAGAGCTATAGCATGAAATCCAGTCTATGACTTCACTCAATTCTGAATTGATTGTACTTCAGCAGGTTGAGCATAAAACCACATGGAATGTGTTAAGGATTCCAGATTTTGCTTGCAGTGTGACATTAATCAATCTCTAGTGATTCCTAGATCTTCACAGTTCCATAACCAACTCTTTATATATATATACTTTAAGTTCTGGGATACATATGCAGAACGTGCAGGTTTGTTACAGAGGTATACACATGCCATGGTGGTTTGCTGCACCCATCAACCCATCATCTATATTAGGTATTTCTCCTAATGCTATCCCTCCCCTAGCCCTCCACCCCCTGACAGACCTTGGTGTGTGATGTTCCCCTCCCTGTGTCCATGTGTTCTCATTGTTCAATTCCCACTTATGAGTGAGAACATGCGGTGTTTGGCATAACCAACTCTTATCCTATCACTCACAGCCAGATTGTGCTGTAATTTAGCATAAAACTTCCAGACATTCCCACCACACACCCTACTGAGGGCTTAATGTGTTCTCAGCATGCAACTTTCCAAAGAAATAATAATTTTTTTAACCACAAAAATATGATCTTGTCACAAAATCTTGTAAATTCATATTTTAATCTAATTATTAGACATCCATAAAGTTGGATTACTCAAATGGTTTTATATTTGCTATAGAAATCATTAGAAAATGTCAAAGCTCCTGATTCTGGATAAAATAGACTTGCTGTGTTTTAGGATCACCATCAGCTCTTCTTTTGCTATAAATTCCATCTAAAACATACCAGTGTATTTTCTTAAAATTAAAAGAGCTTGTCCTGAACTAACCTCCATATTCTATACAGGAAGCTCACATTTATCTTTGTAAGACACTATTTGACCGGGCGTGGTGGCTCATGCCTGTAATCCCAGCACTTTGGGAGGCTGAGGCGGGTGGATCACAAGGTCAGGAGATCGAGATCATCCTGGTTAACATGGTGAAACCCCGTCTCTATCAAAAATGCAAAAAAAATTAGCCGGGCATGGTGGCGGGTGCCTGTAGTCCCAGCTACTCAGGAGACTGAGGCAGGAGAATGGCGTGAACCTGGGAGGCAGAGCTTGCAGTGAGCCAAGATAGCAGCACTGTACTCCAGCCTGGGCAACAGAGCAAGACTCCATCTTGGAAAAAAAAAAAAAAAAAAAGAGAGACACCATTCACCCCACTCCTTTTAACAAGAGAAGCTGTGATGGTACAAATGAATTAATTCAGTATTTATTGGGAGGCAAACCCTTAAATCCATAAATATTTAATAGGCACGGGTAGTATTTTGAACGAATGCTTTTCTACTTGCATAGATACAGGAAACTGTCATTCTAAATCAACACCCTCATCCCCACCCACCACCCTTCTTAGAGCATGGTCTTGTGCTTAAATAGTCTTTACAATTACAGCAATAAGGACCTAGCCTGTTAATGGACAGTTCCTTATGCAAATGGTCCTCGCCTGAATGAATGAAGAATGACTGTGGATTAGTTGATATTAAAATGCTTAATTGAAATTAGTACTTACAAATTTGTTGTTCAAAGAGGTCAGTGATTTGACTGATTTCTATCAGCTCTTATTTCCACCTACCCTCTCCCTAAAGAATTGAGTAAGTAGCCTCTCTGGCCCACTATGCGACCTAAAATAAGAAATCTTGTGCTTTAATTGCATTTACATTGTAACCTAAAGGTGGGAAATCCATATCAAAATTGGAAATGTCTTAATATCAATGGACCCAACAAGCTCATCTATTGCCTGTGTCAAATCCTGACAGTAAGTTGACAGGCAGCTCATATATCTGGTTGGCTCTGCTCTTCAGCTAGATGCAGAGATCACAGCTGCTATTACACATTTAGAGATGTGGATTTTAAAAAATAAAGAACGACTCACAGCTCCACATACCACATATAATATTGCCACAGAACAATCGTTGACACAACTTGGTCCATCCCCTTTAAGAGAGGACCTGAAAGAAGTCATTCCTTTTGGTGTTCTGGCCATCTATAGGCAACATGGTAAATATACTGTTATAATTTATAATTTAACAAATGAGTTGTATTACAGTAAAAATAATTTCACACGTATACATTTTTGTTTTACTTTTACTACTTGTCCCCTCCAAAAATATTACACATTGGTAGGAGGGTTGTGTTTGGGAAGGATTTTGAGATGAGCTCAGCATGCTTCCCAGTGGTTTCTAGAAGCCAACTCCAAGAGACAGGAGATCCCCAAATGGTGCTGATTACACAGTCCTCTGCATTGCTGTTGAACAATTATTGAGCCTATAGTCATACCACCCTAGTCTACAGTCATACCACCCTAGTCTACAGTCATACCACCCTAGTCTACAGCCATACCACCCTGAACACGCCCAATCTCATCTGAATAATTATTGAATATTTACTATTTATCAGATTAGTTTGGCAGACCTGGAAATACTGAGATGAGTAAGATGCTGACACTAGCCTCCAGGATGTCTATTCACACACATAGACAGACAAGCACAACACAAATAATAAAAAGCTTAAAATGATGCTGAGAGAACCAAACTTCTCCTAGCCTCAGAAAGAGTACCTAATTCTGGCTGAGGCAATCAAAAAGAAGCTTTTGGGAAGAGTTCACACTTAGAGTAAGTCATCAGGAATAAATGAGAATGTGTATTATGTGGATAGGATAGATAAGGGCACACCAAGCAAAGAATAGTACATACACAGAGGCACAGCCATATGGACTAATGTGGAGAATCCACACAAAAGCATAGGATGGACATGGAATTTTATCCTGAAGGCAATAGAATCCTTTCAAAAATTTTAAGCAAGGAAATGAACTGATCACACAGGTGCTTCAGGAAGATCGCTAAAGCAGCAGCATGGAAAAGGGATCAGAGGAGGGCCATAGGAGAAATGGGAAGGGAAATTATGTGGCCAAAAAACCTACAAACTGTATCAGCTGTCTGTTGCATCAGGAAATGTATCAGATCGAGTTGGCACTAAATAGTACTTGGGTGGCAAGAGAGAAACATTTCAACTGTTGTTGGAATATCATTATGACTGCATTCCCTATGAAAATAATAATGAAATAATAATAAAGTAGTAATTAACTACCATTCAGTGTCTTTAATCCTCATAACTATTCTACAAGGTAGAGTTTACATTCCATTTTACAATCATGCCAACAAAATCAGAAAAATTAAGTAAATTAATTCAAGTCACATATCTACCAAATGACAGAATCAAGATCTAAACCTGGGTTGCCTGGCTCCGAAACACACACTCTTTTTATTGTACCATGATTTGTCTTGGATTCTCCATCTCGGGGATTTATCAATGAAGTCCCCCAAAAGATCACTAAATAGTTGTCTCTTAGAAAATATTCCAATAAGGTTAATATAGAAATTCCTCCATCATTTTATTTTCCCCTCTTCCATGTATTCAGGATTAAAACATTTTTCACAGAAAATGTACTAGAAGGAAACTGGCCACCATAGTGCTGATCTGGGCCACATAGGGTTATTATCAAGGCTAAAACAACTTCTTGGAGAGAAATACTAACATTAAATTACGCTAAAAGTATTTTTGGCTCTTACTAAATGATGCGTATAGAAAGGCTAGTTTAAAATAGTCACAGATTGGGGGTTGGGAGAGAGGAAAGATACCTCACTGGCATGCCCTTGCTTAAATTGCCTAATTAGTCATGCAAAATGCAACCTATATGCAATGGATGAGTTAACATTGCTATCACAACCTTCACTTTTCCATTATCTGACTTTTACGAGTTTAAATTTGCAGTCTTAGAGGTTGCGATTGCGCCACTCTAGAATTTTTGCATGTAATTAAACACAGCAATAGAGAAAAATCACATTTTTCAAAACAAATGTTCATCATCTTAAATCTAGCAATAAAAAAGATGACTCATCAATATTCTCAGAGGAAAGCTTTCAACTTGCCTTGCTACCATACTATTCTTTCTTTTTTACAGCCAACATGAGATCTGCCAAAAACATGTGGCTACATCTATAAAAGATGATTACTGTATTTGTTTTTAAACTTTCCTACATGCTATTTTGTAACCAAGTGCAAAATCAAATCTAGCTAGAATGTGTCATTTAAGCCTTTAATAGATGTAACTTTATTTTTTACTATTATTATAATAGGCCAAAGTAAATTCTATCTTAAAAATTGCAAGAATACAATGTTTTCTATAATTTAAGCTACTATCCTCAAATCACATGAAGTGCACCAGATATCAATATCAAAACCCAATGAAACAAAAGCATCTTTTTTCCTAAAATTGAGTGGTGAGAATGATCCTCAGAGTATGTTAAAAACACTAAAAATTACATATCTTGTAATGGCATCTTATGAAAGCATTTAAATTTATGAGGTAAGCTTTTGGTGGTCATTAAAGGGTTCACTTAACTGGAATGTAAATATTATGGTCTTAATTTTAAAGGAGTCTACATGTGGATAATATTCTAGAGAAGCTAGAGATTCTCTAGAGATATCGCTAAAGAATCTTCCATTATTCGGTCAACTAATATTTATATGTTATCTTCTACAGCCAGGTCCTATACTAGGCTCCATCATCTAGGGAAGGGGGACACTGGCCTTGACAGACACATTTTATTCTATTTGGAGGAGGAAGTTTGTTGAGAAAAAGGGCAATAGTGCTTAAGCAGGTGTTTTGAAGGTGACAAATGTTTAGAAAAAGGTGATGTGAACAAACAGAAGAGCTGATTAAGGACGATACTGAGGTTGAAAATCACACTACAGACCATGAGTTTGGTATGAGTCCTCTCAACTCTGATTTCATCTAGCATCTTTCAGCATCTGAGACACAAGAATACAGAAGGCAGAGGCTGATGCCAATCAGAGTTAACAAAGTAGATCTGGTAGAAACAGAGGGAGACTCTAATGTTGAGAGTACTGATAAGAGAATGGGTGGTGTGTCATACCCCAGGCTTCCAGACAATATCTGGACTCATGTAATAAAAAAGGAACTGAGATCTGGCCAGTAGAAGTGTTACATTGGCCACCACAATAGAAAAGCATAGTTTGCTTATGTGCTTCCCACATCTAAGTCAATTCTTAAGAGGCTGCCTTGGTGAGGAGGCCAGGTCTCCCTTGAGAAAGAACTCTGTAATGCTGCTATGCATACATACTATAAGATTCATCCTGATTCTTCACCAAAGGGACTTGCTGCCATTTATCAGAGTACCTATGTACTCAGGGAAAGGGGATAACCATACTTTTCAAGAATAGCTAGATATGGGATGTGAATGATATCATCATGGTTTTATGTTTAGAGACAGGGGCTTATTGTCACCAGTTGACAAGAGAAGTTTTCCCCCAAGTTTATCTGATAGATGATCCAATGAGTTTTTGGACCCAGCTTGTAGGTCCCTGTTCTCCATGGTTTATAAAGGAACACATATACCCTGACCTGTGAAATGGGGGCATTATGGTAGAAAGAGCTTAGTAGAAACGCCTAAAATGACCTCCCAATAATATTATCTCTGACAAGGGACCTATTATAAGGCTAAGGCTATGACAGAAGGCCAAAGACAACAGAAGCCACTGCTCTTCCCATGATCTCCATCAGCCAGAAATAACCAGTCTCATAGGATTGTGGAGTGCCCTGTTAAAGGCATAACTAAGACACCCTCTTGGAGACAACACCTTTAAGGACTGAGTTGTTGTCATCCAAAAGGCAATGACTGATATGTGAGGCCGTATCTTCAAAGGCTAGAATATGTATCTGTGACCCAAAGGACAAAAATAAAATCGGCCATTTAAACCATCTCCCCCAGTGACCTACTTGCAGAATGTGTGCTCACCATCCCTGCAACTTTAGTTTCTGACAAGTGAAGAGGGAGACAAGTAAATGAAGGCAGTTTCTACCAAAAGCCACATCTCTACAACTATGTTAACAATCTTGTCACTTTGGCTCCTTGGGTCAGAAGACGAGGAAGAAAATAAAGGAGTGATTGTAGTGGCAAAGATGATGGACTCTGACTGACAAGATGAGCTCGTGTTGCTTCTAAACAAGGGTGCAGGGATCAATGCATCTGGAACGCAGGGTGTGTCTCATGTTTCCATTCCCATCGACTAATAGTCAATCACAACAACCATAGGACATAAGGACAAAAAAAACGGGACTTGGACATTTTGGGGAAGAAGTTTGTGTTATCCCATCAGACAGGCAATTCAGATCAGCAAAATTTTGATAAATTATAAGGGAAATCAAGAACACATGGTAGAGAAGATAAATGAAGTCTACGAAATAGGGCCTCAGAACCAGCTGCAGTAATTGAGACGATAGCCTGTTTCAACTCTCCTTCTTGCCTCTACTCCTTCAGAAACTAGCTGGCCACCACTTTGAAGTGAACTCTGTGACCTGCAGCTCCCCACTGGAAAAGAGAGGAGGGCATCAAGTTGTCACAGTATCAGAGGTCCCATATCATGATGGGGATGGGAGGCAGATATAATGGAAGGATCGAGTGGATATGAGTGATCCAAAAGGTAGATTGTAGCAGGTTTCTCTCATGTAGCATTTCAGATGTTCCTGATCTCACCTGTCTCTTGTCTCAGCTCCTGTCTCAGTGAGCCAATGCCACATAGGCTCCTATGGACTTCATACTGGTACATCCTGACAGTATGTCACCTCATGCCTGAATTAAGTTCCTCTCTTGCCTCTCTTCCCTTTGATATTTATTCAGGACCAATCAAGACAAGAGCCAGTGGGTAAATTATTCCCCTTTTGTATTAGGAATGAAAATCTGAGACAGAAATTTGTGTTCAAGTGAGTCATTGAAGGAGTATTCCCAAGAAAAAAAGGAAAAGAGGCCAGCACCTTAGGACAGAGGAGGAAGCCAACCAAGGATTTGACCTCAGCAGGTGACTAACTTTACCCTGATCCCATAGGGTGCTCTGGGCCATGAATCAAGGCAAGGGGACAGTCCTTTGACCCTTCTGTGAGTCAGTCATTGGCTAGGGGCTACTCCTCAGGCTAGAGACTAAACTTCCTGTTATAACGACTTTCTGGCAATTTTCCAGAAAGCCAAATTTACAGCCAACATGAGATCTGCCAAAAACATGTGGCTACATCTATAAGCGGCAGTGATATATTTCTGGCAGCCAACACAGCAGCTGGGGAATAGGTGTGCAGGCCCAGTAAAGAGAATCTCGGGGGACTCCAACAGCATCCTTTTTGTCCACTGAAGGAGAGTCCTGAGAGGTCGTTTATATGACTGTTCAGGGAACAACGCTTAGAATCAAGTAATCATTTGCATTGTGCGCATGAATCATTGTATATGCAACCAGCCCCATAGCACACCCTGGTATTGGCTCTTCTTCCTCCTCTGTGTCACTTCCCTTGTCCTCCACTCATGCTTCCTGGAGACTGTAATCTCTAATAAATTAAACCTTATACACCCTCTGCCTCAGGCTCTGCTTTCTAAGGCGCCCGAACTAAGACTACCGTGGAAGAAAGAAACAAAGAATAAAGGACCTGAGAGGATATGCAAAGCCTCAAGGTGCTGCCACAGTGAAAGGGTGGGGATGGGGGCAGGTAAGAGACCTGATTGGATTGAGAGGCCTATACAGAATGAGGTCTCCTGTGCATGGCACTGGAGGCCTGAAGAAGGTGACAGTCTTGCTCAATACTTGGGCAGTATTTTGCCAAGAAGTTACTTGCAGAGTCCCATACATAACTCAAAGAAGCATAACTAGTCAAAGATTTTGGAAGATAAAAATATCTTCCAACCAAAATTTGTGACTGGGTAGGCCATAAGAGTTAATTATAGTAATTTATAATGAAAAGTCCAAGATGCCTATATGTTTATAGGTGACTAGGAAAGGACTGATATTTTGGTTCCCTGAAAGCTTTCTTCTCAGAAGACTCACAAAACATTCCTAGAGTCAAAAGACCTACTTACTTGGGGAAGTTATCAATTTAAATCACAGTTTCTACAGATAGTATTAATTCCTATATGTGGCTGTTTCCTATGCAGGCTTTTGAAATGTTCCTAGTTGTTGAAGTGTGAACAACTTTCATAAAGTACAGAGAAAGAAAATTTTCTTAAAGCCCCATTTGAATTGCTTCTCTAGTAGAACATTACATAGATTATTATGCCTAGGGATTTGATTTACTTCACCTCTTTGGCACTTTCAATAAGCACCCCATTATCAAAAGCCTCCTTAATTTCATTTAATGTGAAAAGCAAGAAGTCACTTACCAAAGCAGGAAATAAGTTTATTATGCCTGGCAATACTATCATCATTAATTACATTTGTTAACTTTTTAAATTTTCCTAGATTCAGAATGCTTCTTAAAATAATATCATCAAATGCAACAATGCCATATAGAGTTCACTGGAATGAAAAATAACTCTGATGTCACCAAAGGGTAAAGAATTACCAGCCGAAAGCCATTCGGTAAAGATGACAGAGATTTGAAGTTGAAATGCTCTACCATTGTCCAGTTAGCACTATAATCTGTGTGTATACATATAAAAAAATACGTGAACACGTTTTTAAACACATTAGTCAGAAGCATAGAGCTCTATAAACAGATGTCAGATCTTACATACAACTCACGTGCCTTCTTAATGAATTTAAAAGTTTGTGGGAGTTTTTTGGCAGAAGCTAGGCATAAAAAACAAAGATAAATGCCTACAAAGATGAAAAACATGTAAAATATGAGCAATTTTGGAGAGCTTATAACTTAATAAAATGTGAAGCATACCTTCTAATAAATGCCTGTGGGTAGATATTTTAAAAGCTTAATCCTTTACTATCCAGCGCCCAGGGTACCCACACATCTTAGGTAGCTACACATTGTCATAAAATGCCTAGAGAAAAGACATACATTTTTTCTCACAGTTATAAGAAGCAGAGTGAATATCCAGGCTCACTGACAAATAAATCTAGAAGGAGCTATTAAAGAATTTTACTATGAATTTCCCTGTCAAAAGAGTGACCAAGTTTTAGTCTTTCTGAGTCAACACAAGCAAAACCTTGGTATTCTGTAGAAGCATCAGCAGAAATCCTGCATATTTCTGAGACTCCTCATATCTACTTCAAATTTCAGTTCAGCATTGTAACATTTTAATATTTTTCATTCAATTGGCATTAGTTGTTGAGAGTCCACTCTGTGCCAAGCACTAATGTAGGGGCTGGGGTTTAGAAGGGTGAATGAAAAACACTTTGCAGTTTAGTATATTATGGTTCTCAGGATTATAAAGTGTAAGATCCTTAAGGAAGGGACCATGTTGTCCATCTCTCATGGAGATTAGCAGAGTGCTAAGCAGATATTAGGTGCTCAAAATTCACTGCACTTTTTTGAAAATACTAATGGTGGTCGCTGGCATGTGAATTAGTTAATTTTTTTACTCTGAATACTTTATTTGGTAGCACTAAAATACTAATTCTTACAGATTATGGGATAAGATGCCAATATAATGACAGGCAACTTTGCCTGTCAGACACAGGGTCACCCCATCCTTTATCATTATACTACTTGAACTGTAGGCCACCACTGTATGCCCATCTCATGGATATAGGAAGTGTTGCAATGTCCTCCAAAGGGATTCTACTACCCACACTTCTTGCAGGCTCACCAATTTGATTTTAACAAATATAGTTCCCTTTTCCGTCTCCTTACATTAGCTGCTGTTTGTGCAGTTACCTTACTGCATTGTGTAATTCTATTTATTATTTATATCCCACTTTCTGAAAGAATTTGGGATGGCATAAGATACTAAAATGTGTGATAGACAAGACCATTATAAGTAAAAGGGGAGATCAAAAGCCAGATCAGAATAATGAATAAACTTATCAAAAAATGAAAATGATTTACTATACGAGAGCATTAAATTTAGCTTTAAGCTTTCTCAAAGTCAAGGGGAATAGGGAGCTTATGGTCTAATATATAGTTCTATAAGATGCAATATTGCATATATTATGGAATGGCAGATTCAACGAATTCTATCAACTTATCTATGGCAGAGACCGCTGGGCAGCCACCAAAATCTGTTCTCCTCTTCTTCCATAGTGACAAAGTGGTGTCTGGGCCACAGTTAGGGACTATATTTTACAGCCTCCCCTGCAATGAGGAGAGGTCACCTGTAACTAAGCCCTCACAAATGGGATGCGAGTAGAACTGATATGTGCAATTTCCGCATCTCATGCTTAGGATGAATTTTATAGTCCTGACTTCCAGTCTTTTCCCTTCCTACTAGCTGGAACGGGCATGACCAGAGTGACCTTGGACGCTACAAGTTGAAAATGGTACCGCCTCCATTGACTTGGTTCCTCGGTTGTAGAGAAAGTAGGCTTTCTCCTTGGAAATCCAGGGTGCCCAACTTAAATAATTTTCTCAAGTCATCTAAACACCTCAAAAATATGAGCTGAAAGAGGTATCTTTGAATGAAATCAAAAATAAATCTCCCAGAGGCCGAGGCAGCGGATCACGAGATCAGGAGATCGAGACCATCCCGGCTAACATGGTGAAACCTTGTCTCTACCAAAAAATACAACAAAAATTAGCCCGGCGTGGTGGCAGGTGACTGTAGTCCCAGCTACTCGGGAGGCTGGGAGGCAGGAGAATGGCGTGAATCCGGGAGGCGGAGCTTGTAGTGAGCTGAGATCCTGCCAGTGCACTCCAGCGCAGGTGACAGAGCAAAACTCTGTCTCAAAAAAAAAAAAAAAAAAAAAAAAAAAAAAACCTCTCAAAAAATACCACTGAACATCAGGAGAAATTAAATCTGAGGTCATAGCAAGTACTTAGGATCAGACTAGTTAAAGAATTGGGAAAGTACTATAAAGAAACATGATGCATTTTATCTGCCACCTAGAGTACTGTGATAGCACAAATGCGCACCAGGGAAGCCTGTCTCAGTAGCATGGCACTGCCTACTGTAGAGTTCTCTAAAGGGCCACTCACTGGACTTCTTTGGGCCGGAGTGCCCAGTGATCATCATATCATTCAAATCTAGTCCTGGGGAAAGTTTTATTGTTAGTCATGTTTCATATTTCCTCCTCCTTTCCATCACATCCCCTTACTGCAAAGTACCCTTAAACCAGTGCTGATCTCTGGCTCTGCACCGGCTACCTCCTGCGTCAGCACCCCATGCTGCACGTTTCCTTTTCCCTATCAAATTTTACTGGTCATGTGTCCAATCCCTTTAAAGCTTCATTATGGAATGATGTTCTAATCTGATTGTCTAATAGCAAAGTAGGGCAAATAAAATTATGCTACTGCAATTCCTTCTTAATGTTCGCCCCACCAGACATTCTATTTGAAATGTAAATAGGTTTCCACTGCCAAGGCACACATTTGCATATATACACCGAACTCATTGTCTAATATATGGTTCTATAATATATTATGTAATATAGCATATATTTTGAAATATGGCAGCTAATACTTGGAACTTAGAGCATGTAGGTCATTGGGTTGAAAGTTTGGATTCAGTGGAAGGAGAGAAAATGGAAAAGCCATGCCATTATTATGGGTGTCAAGATTCTACTATAGCATTCTCAAGTTATGTGGCAACTTAGAGGAAGATGAGTACTGTCTGTTTCCTGAAATCCTAGGAGATTTTATTGAGGTCATAGGTGCCCCATTGTGCTACAGGGACTATCTCTTAACTGCCTTCTGATATTCTAAAAAATCAGATTTAAGTAAAACAGACAAAATTTTAACCTTTGTTCTTAACGTGATGCTTGTCATCCTTTTTCCTTCTTAGAATCTAGTAACAGATAGTTAAGTGCTTTAGATCTTGAGTTTTTTCCCCAAGTTCTGTACCAATAGATTGTGTATATATACATATATTTTTATATATACATTGTGATATACATATTATAATTACATAGACACTATACAGGACTGTGAACACTAAAGGTTAAGTAATCTATAATGAAAGGGGTAACAAATGATCTTCAAATAGCTCTATTTGAAAGATGAGTAGTAAAAGCATGCTTTAAAATGAGGGCTACTATACAATTTAATCCTGGAACACGATAGGAAGAAAATATTAACTACAAAATACATGTTTGCATAGGACATAGTACTAAATAGCCCTTCAATTCCAGCTTTAACACATACATAATATTTTTAATTCTAACACTCCTGCCATGTAGGTATTATCAGCTCACTTTTAGTGGGGGAAATAGTTCCAGACATCAGTGAAACCCATTTCTGTATTTTCTATGACTCTTTCAGTTACACAAAACAGAAACCCAACTCAAACTATCTTGAGTAAAAAAGGGTAGGGGACAATCACCAGTTTACACAATCAAAATGTTGATAGGGAGGTCTGGCTTGAAACATGGCCGGATACAGGTAGGCAAATGGCCATCTTCAGGGCTCTGTGTCTCTCTTCATCTCCTAGACAAAAGATAGCCATAGAAGGAGCATGATAGCCATTAGCAGACCAAGAGTCACATCTCTGGAGTTTAGCAACCCCAGCATAGAGTATTTTTCCCCAAGGCTCTGATTGAAATTGCATGCCCATTTCTGAACCAAGCTCTGTGGCCAGAAACATGATTGGTCAGGCTTGGGTATACTATATACCTCTTTGAGAGAGGGAAGATACAAATTAAGCCCTCTCTATCACCACATGGAATGATCCCCACTATCTGCCATATACACACAAAAGTATTATCTTTCTAGAGAAAGTGGAAAATGGATTCCGGGCAAGCAAAACCAAGAGATGTCAATTACACTTATCACCCTTAACCTCCAAGCATATTGCAGTTTTTTTGGTCATATATATAAGTACAAAAGTATTTCACTTGGTATATGCAAATATTCACATAAAACCTAAAATCCACTAACACTCTGCTCAAAGGACATAGTCTGAATTCTCATATACTTAGAATTTCTGAATATTGTGCATCTTTTTCCATCAGATTTGAACATGGCTCCTTAAGACCTAGCAACCTATGGCCAATTGGATAATTTCACCTCCCTTTGCAGACATAGAAGAAAAACATAATAAAGACAAGTGACGTCCATTTGGGAGAGAAAAGGTAGCAACATTCAATAGTTAGCTCTTCACAGCATTGCCCATTCTGTTAGGCAGAGATAGCAAAGACTCACTGCCTCAAAGGTAAAGTGATGCCTTCGTCAGCTGAGTCACTCCAGGGTACTCACCTGGAGAACCTCTGCTCTCCATGGACCTCCATGGCAATACCTGAGAGAGCCACGAGGGAAGGCAAAGCTGTGGGCGTGGCAAAGCTTCAGGAACATGCTTGTTGGTATGGTTTCTAGGGCTTAAGCAATCAATCCCACATGCCAGGCCTGGGACTCCCGTTTCAATACAGCCCCCTTAACAGCACCTGAACTACCTGGGACATATATACTATTCCTGAATCTCTAGTTGAGCTCTCATGTCATCTTATCCCTGGCCAACAGAGTGAAATTCTGTTAACTAGCCCCAGGAGAATTGGACTGATTTTGTAAAGTCTCTCAGAATCAGAAAACAGCACCATAATATTCCATTACTACTTTTTCTCCTCCATCACCTCCTCCTCCTTCTATTTCTCCTCCTCCTTTGTGCCATTCAATATAACGCACGAGAGCTGCATGATGCACAAACTGATTATAACATTACAAAATGATAGTAAAATCTAAAATCTCCTTCCAAAATCCACGATAGTGTTTTAAGGCATCTGAGAATTTTTAAATTACATTGACTTTGCTCCTGAGAAATGAAGCCTGGACTTCAGTTTGAAAGCAGATGTCTCCTATCAGCCAGGCCATCACTTCCCTATAACCGTGAGCTGCTGGTTCCCAAAAGTGAGTGCCAAGATGATTTTAATCAGGGCTTGTCTGGTGGATCACACTCCCCTGTCACCCACTGCCACACACATAGACACACATCCACGCACGCACAAAAAGTACAAAAAGCCTGATTTTCATTTCCTGTAAAATAGACACATTTTGTTTGTTTTCTTTTCAGAAGCCACCACGTCTGAAACTATCACCAAAGTATTTGGCTTGTAAAGCATGTGTTTTGCTTGGGAGCTAATAGCAGTTCTAATTCTAGTCAACAATGTCTGTTTCATAAACCCAGCATACACATTCCACTTTACACAACCCCTACTTGGAGGCAGGGAGCTGTCTTTATACTTCCAACTCATTTCTATTATAACTTTTTGAGTTGCTACATTTAGGATAGCTGTTTGGCAGAATTGCAATTTTCCTCATGCACAGTAAGTGAAAACTCTCATTATATATTGCTACATTGGGAACAACTAAAACTGCTATTTCAGAGAAGGAAAAGGAAGACATCTAGCTTTGAGAAACCTTCTCTAAGTGAATTCTCCACAGTCACATTATTCTTTTGGAGTTATCCAGCACTTTTTCCATGCAGGGACACAGGATTTCCTGCTGTTTCATTTAGTTATACTTACAATATCCCCAAAATGAAAAACATACATTAAAATCATCTCTGTCTTCTTAAGGGCTGGTTACAATGACAATGAAGCAACCATTATTTCAGGTAACCAGAGCAGGCTAGGAAACAAGGTGCCTTGATTTGAAGAAAGGTAGTTTAGGACTGACTGAGGAAAAAAAAAAAATGAGGGAAAGAAATTTGGAGGTCAAGGGGGAACTAGACACCGACCCTAAGCCTAACCTTAATCTTAAGTTGAATCTCCATTCTATTGGGTTTGACTTTGTGGTTAGTCTGCCACACTGGTGTCTCAGAAACTTCAGGATGGAAAGTGTACAGTAGGGGGTTAATTCATCAGGTCCTGATTACTCTCAATCTACACATTCCAAAGAAAAGTCTTTCTTCAGGAGAAATGGCCCTTGATCAGCTCCTGTGAGATAACCTTTGACCGCTTAGAACGTCTTGCTTTGTAAGACTGTTTTGGCATTCCTGAGGCCTAAGGCCACCATGTATCAGTTTGACCAGATGGCTTATGCTAACAATGACTTGTGGTGACTGTTTTTGCATGCCTGAGCCTCTGGGATTCCATGTATTCATTTGACCTCGCAGTAGTGATAGGAGGGTGAAGGAGTGGCTCACCCTGAATAGCTAAAGTTAGTCGTGTCCTGAATAAAAACCCTGGACATCAAGGCTCCAGCAAGCTTTTCTGGTTATCAATGCTTTACACATGTTTTCACAAATTATTTCTGGGATAATTAAGCACATCTTTGTACAACCCCATTGGGAGGGGATTCCTGGAAGCTTACATTTGGTTTCTACTGGGCTTTGCCCATCCACCTTTCCCCTTTATTGATATTGATCTGTATCCTTTCACTATGATAATCCATAAACAGAAGCATGACAGTATTTCTGAGTCCTGTGAATGCTAGTTAATTATCAAACTTCAGAGTGGTCTTGGAGCTCCCCCAATACAGAAGTGACTGAAAGAGATAGCTGGAGGAATTTATCCCTGAATGATAATCAGAGATAAATATTTTGTACCGTCCAGCCAGAAACAAAAACGTTCAAGGGTCTGCAGATAACCCTTCCCTTGGAGCCAGAGTCCTGGAACCAAGTCCTTTCCCTTTGTAACGCCTATGTTAGAAAACAAAAGAGCTACTAACCATGGCAGGCCTTCTCATGTTAGTGTATTCCCAGATAAACATTTTTAGCATAGACTCTCTCCCTTTCCTCATCCACTGCAGAACAAATACATGTCCAGTACTCTCAAAATACAGGAGCTTATTACCTTGTTCAAAAAATAAATAAATAAGACTGTGAATTATCTGGCACTTTGTACTCTCTAGTATTTTTTGTAAAACAAGTAACTTTATTTAGACAATCATAAAGTTTTATATAATTCATAAGACACAATTTTTATATTTTATTTTATTCTCATGCAAAAAGTATTAAACAATCTTAAAATATTGAAAAATCAGACTAATACACAATATTAGACCATTGCCCCCACTGGGTCAAAAATTTACTTATGTTTATAAGAAGTAATTAAGAAGAGTGAGAAAAGAAAAAAATAAACTAGTATAGCAGTGTTGTAAGCCCACTCAGGCAGAGAAATTCCCATATCTAATGCATTCAGGTTCTGTTTCCCTCTTGGATGATCAAAATGAACTATCATACTTCCGCATGCTATTATGCCTAAACCGCCTCCACTGTTTCTAAACGTCCTGTGAAGAGATTGCAAATATCATTTAGCTTTTATATTAAATCTTCCTATTTCTCTCCAGCAGTTTCTGACTTCTGCCTCTTGTTAATCACAAAAGTTCTTAAGATTGTTTTTTTCTAATATACATTTTAAAAATCCCTAAGTCACCAATTACAGAAACCACTATCATCTCCCAATCAGTACAAAGCATGAAAATCCCATTTGACCTGGCAAATCCCATAAAGCTTTTATGTTAGCCTACACAACACAATTCATCAAGGGGAAGCTGTGAAGGACTGAGGAACTTGGGTTTTCCAACTCAGGACAGCTCGGTCAGTTTTCCATAGTTTACCACTGGCCAAAATTAAGATAAGAGTTCCACAGTTTCACATTAAAGACAAAACATAACTCCTTCCCAACTGGAAAAGTGTGTTTGGACCTCTTTTTAATTTTCATGTGTAAAGGACATAAGAAGCAAATAATCAAATCTCAAAATATTTGAGTTCTCCCTTCAAAGGATAAAATATGAGCCTTGAAATTCTGGGCAGCATTAAAAGATCCTCCATTCTAGCCACGTATAAAAGCAACAGACAGGGCCAGGCGCAGTGGTTCACACCTGTAATGCCAGCACCTTGGGAGGCTGAGGCAGGCGGAGTACTTGACACCAGGAGTTCAAGACCAGCCTGGGCAACATAGTGAAACCCCATCTCTACTAAAAATACAAAAAAAAAAAAAAATTTGCTGGCCATGGTGGCATGCACCTGTAATCCCAGCTACTCAGGTGGCTGATGCGGGAGAATCGCTTGAACCGAGAGGGGGAGGTTGCAGTGAGCCAAGATAGTGCCACTGCACTCCAGCCTGGGCGACAGAGTGAGACTCTTTCTCAAAAAAGTAATAATAAAATAAAAGCAGCAGACAATCTTCGTGCTCATGAAGACTGAGTCATTTTACATCCTCAAGAAGAATAAGCCACTAAACCAATCTATAGGCCCATTACCACTTAATAAACTTACATTTAAAAAGCACTAAACCTAATGCTAGAAAAAACTGCCTCTTTCTATGGTGCAGTTTCTTGAAAAATCACAGCTGTAGAGCCCCATCAGCTAATTTGCCTACAATCAGTTGAGGCAAGACTTCCCCGGAATAAAAGTGGAAAAATCAAGGTGTAGAGAGACACCTTCAAATTCTTTAAATGTAGGTAAAGAAGCAAGTTTGGACCTAAGGCATATGAGAAAAGCAGTTTTCTCTGATCCTTTTCTTCTTTCCTTTACCTCCACTCATTGATTCAGAATACTTTTGCTATATCCAGAAACCCTTTAATGGAAAATTAGCACCTTGAGGGATAACATTTTGGTAACCTGGTAACCTATGCAAACACACACACACACACATATACATATATACACACATGTAATCTGTGCATATGTGTGTATTTCTTATGGGAAGTGGCTCACACAATCACGGAGGCCAAGAAGTCCCACTATCGGCCATCTGCAAGCTAGAGAACCAGGAATACCAGTGGTGTATTTAGTCTGTGTCCAAAGCTTAAGAACCAGAGCAACTGACAGTATAACTCTCCCTCTGAGTCCGAAGGCCTGAGAATCAGAGAGGGGTGGTGCTAGTGTAAGTCCCAGAATTCAAAAGCCCAAGAATTAGGCTCTCCAGTGTCACAGGACAAAAGATAGATGTCCCAGCTTAAGAAGACAGAGAGCGAATTAGCCCTTTCCCCACCATTTTGTACCATACAGCCTTTCAATAGATCAGATAATGAACACCCACATTGGTAAAGGTAGATCTTTTTTACTCAGTATATTAATTTAAATGCTAATCTCTTCTAGAAACACCCTCACAGACATATCCAGAAATGATATCTTACCCGCTATCTGAGTATCCCTTAAGCCAGTCAAGCCGACACATACAATTAACCATCACAGTTTGTGATTACTAAAAATCTATCTTAAGACTTTTTAATATATAATGGTGAAAAATTAAAACTCATCTGAATGTCTACTAATAATACAGCAGTTAAGCAAATTATGGTATTTATGTATAACTGATTAAATATTATGTAACAAATATATAAGATGGTTATGATTATTATATCATTTTAAGTGAAATAATCTAGATATATAGTTCATGATGGGGATTAAAATTATATAAAAATACATATGAAAAAGTATTAGTAAATATATACAAAAAGGATAACAGAATATGTTGTGATGGTGAGAAGTTTTTTTTTTTTTTTTTTTTGGAGTTTTGCTCTTGTCGCCCAGGCCGGAGTGCAATGGCACAATCTCGGCTCACTGCAACCTCCACCTCCCAGATTCAAGCTATTCTCCTGTCTCAGCCTCCCAAGTAGCTGGGAAAACAGGCATGCACCACCATGCCCAGCTAATTTTTGTGTTTTGAGTAGACATGGGGTTTTGCCATGTTGGCCAGGCTGGCCTCAAACTCCTGACTTCAGGTGATCTGCCTGCCTTGGCCTCCCAAAGTGCTGGGATTACAGGTGTGAGCCACTGTGCCCAGCCTATTTTTTCTAGTAATATAAAAAAATTAAACCTAAATTTTTAACAGAAATACTGGTTTTAGCCCTTAAAACCAGGACTTGAGTTCTGGAGGAGGCAGAATGAGCTAGGTGTATTATTCTGGATTAGGGTTCCTCAACTAGGCATTGTTGACATTTACAGTTGAATGATGCTTTGTTCGGAGGGGCTGCCCTGTGCATTATAGAATATTTGTCAGTGTCACTGGCCTCTGGCCACTAGATGCTGGCATCAACAACATTGCCAAATGTCCTCTGGGGGACAAAATCTCTGCTGGTTAAGAACCACTGCTGTAGGTGCTTTCTGAAAATATTTATCATCTATTACTTTAAAGATCTTAAAATGCCTGAGTCATGGCCCTGTTCTCAGGAAGCACGTATTATAGCGGGAATAAAAAGACACACAGGAAAATGTGAGCATAAACATTAGTAAATAATAATAATAAAGATGTGACATTTACCAAGTCTGTAGTCATGAAAAAGAAGGGAAGAATCAGCTCAGGCTAAGGTAAAGGTTGAGCACCACTGACCACTACCTTCTCATTGGGCCCCACACTTCTCATAGGAGCTAACACGTGAAAGTTTGAGAACAGTTTAAGAAGTGTATCCATGACTGGAAGGGGACCGGCAGGGGAGAGCAGAATGAGGGTTTGAGAGGGTCATATTCCCGGCAGAAGTAAGGGCATGATCATATTCCAGGCACAGAAAATCCCAACAGAGATTTGGAAAATAGCAATCAGGTGAAATTGGTTGCAGCCTAGGATTTCCTCATGAAATAGTGGAAGATAAAGTGAGAAGAGTAGAGTGGGGCTTGATTATGGAAGGCTTTGAATGCCAGTGTGGGCTTTCTTCTTATCAGTTATTCTCAACTATGTCTGAACATTAGAATCAACTGAAGTGCTTCTTTAAAACTCCCATGCCTGGGCCCCACTCCAACCATCAACATCAGAATCCTCAGTGAATGAGACCAGGTGATTACAATTGACAGGCAGGTTGAGAACACCTGTCCTAGACAGTGGCTGTGACAAGGCCAAACGTTAAATCCCGCCCTAACAACAATAACCTGACTCTTCCCATAATCCTCTTCCAGAACAGCAACCTAATCCATACAAACATCTCATCTCTCAGCTGCAGGCTTGAAGCTGAAACCTACAGCAGCAGAGGCTTCTATTTCTTCTAGAATAGTCCCTCAAGTGGCCAGCCTACTTCTGACAAGACACTACCTCTGGCAGTAAAAACTCTCAGTCTCCTAAGAAATATTTTGTTCCAGTTTTGAGAGATCTGGAGATTTAGACAACTTCAAGGTACTCATTTGAAATCTGTATCCCGGAAATCTCTACTGCCTAATCCTGGTTTTCTTCTCTGGTGTCACATAAAACAAACTGAAAATGTTTTCCCGTAAGAACTTTGAAATTTCTGAAAACAGCCAATAAATCGGCACCCTAACCTACTCAATAGATTAAACATCTCCACTTCTTTCCCTTATTCCTCTTGTGATATGGTTTCGATTCCTCTCATCACAATGGTCACACTTTCCTGAATACACACCAGTTTGCCATTGTCTGTCTTGAACTGTGATGCCCTGACCTAGATAAAATACTGTAGTAGTTACACCAATATAAGAAAAGCACAGATTTCTCTTTTAATCAGCACATTAATGCGTTCAAGGTAGGGTTGGAGGGGCCACTAGGACATGCACACTGAGGATATGCACAGGAGGCAAGCTTCTCTTCCCTTTCCATGCTAAGTCGCACATTCTGTACCTGCTTCTCTTCCCTTTCCATGCTAAGTCCCACATTCTGTATCTAGTTCCTCTTCAGAAGATTCTGGTTTCTTTATGTTAGAAAACATCACATTTGGAACTCCTGTGATCAGTTTTTCCTCTGGCTCAGTCTCCTCTACTCACTCCTATTTCTGATTCTGACTCTCCTCTGTAGCCTCAGAATCTTCCATTTCCTGGCTCTCTTTTATTTCTTCAGTTATCCCCTTTCTTCTAGATAATAAGCAGGAGAGTAGAGAATATGTATTACTGAAAGCTTTTCAATTTCTCCTCAAGCTAAGAATCCAAAAGGTAAGTATAGTTTAGTATGCTTTCCTCATTGTCGGTTCCTCCTAGGATGGGGTTCTATAAACAAGCTACTTATAGTTAAAACCTTACCCCAATGATCCTTATCTATTTCCTCTGCTTTATTTTTTTGTGACACCATCTAACTTATTGGAGATTTTACTTATTTTGTTTACTGTCTATGCCCCTCTACTTGAATGGAAGGAATTTTCACTGTTTTACTCACTGCTATATCTCTAGTGTCTAGAAGAATGCCTGGCATATTTTACGTACTCAGTAAATACTTGTGAGATGAATGAATGACAGTGTCTTTAATAGCTCCCACAGATGTCTGCCAGAGTGAACTGCCTGTGTTTATTCCCTTGTGTTTAGATTCAATACTTCTGAATACTTTACCACTTTGCATAGTACGGTGGACTTTCAATTGTTGGCAAAACCTTCATCGTTTACCACCGATCTGACAGTTCCTCCCAATATCCAGCAGATAGCTTATTGGAGAATTGTTCCACTTTTTCTACTTTTTCTTCTACTCAGCTGCTACAGAGTTCCGCTGCCCCAGAATACCCTGGGTTCTGACCCAAACCATGGTCCCTGCATGTGACCCAACTAGGTTGCAGTGCTTTACAAACACTGCCAAGTTCCAAGGTCCATGGATTCTTACAATTAAGGCATTAATTATTTTAAATCTATGGCATGGATTTTTCCTCATTTTACAGCTTTTATTACTCTGGATCTTCTGAAATTTCCATTGATTCCATTGCAAAAATGCTTGAACTTAGTTTGATCTCTTCTTATATTTCAACACTACAAATGTTTCATGTGAGTATCTACTGCAAAGCGTGCTGTTGGTATAAAAGGTATGCTCAGGTGAGCAAGCTACATAAGACAAATTGAAAACAATTCCCAGTCCTGTAGGTGTTGATAGTCCAATTTATCACCCCGATTCTTTACTCCAGGGAGCCAATTCAATGTCCTCTTATCTTCCCTGGCATAGGCCAGTGACCCAACTTCTCAAAAAGTCAACAAGAGAAACACTTTTGAAGGACACACAGAAGTCCTAGGATGCTTTTCAAAACACAGTGGAAGGCAATAAGATAGAGTATGCAGTGTCAATCTCCCATCCCTCTCAGCGTTCTGAAGATGTGCCTAATGCAGGATGAGAGAGAAACAGACCAACAGCCGTAAAATAGAAAGAACCCTTAGAAGAGATATGTATGTACATTGTGAGGAATAGTGGTCAAGCACAGTAAGAAAGAGAGGGTGACATAAGGCAGTTTGATTGCTCTGTGGCTGCATCTAAGATCTAAAGTGTATACCCTGAAAGCTAATAGAGAAATATGGTTCTTATTTATGGTTCTTCGTATTATCTATAAGATCCAGCAAGAAATTGTATTGTTGTAAGTACTTTCCCTGATTTTCCATAGTTATGACAAAGAGAAATATATACTCCTGTGAAATTATTTCCATGAGGAACATAAGCCATGCTTGACCCAGTTTTCCTAACAGAGCGAGGGCATTTCAGAAGCAGCACTTGAAAGGCTTAGAATTATACAGCCTTAACCACAGTGATGATCAAAGTGTAGCCCTCTGGTAAAATTGGACCAAACACAAAAATCTAAATTGAACCCTCCTATGGATCAATATCCCTGGAGCAAAATTTTGCCTGAAGCCCTTACTTCGGCCACTCCTAAAGTTCACAATGTGAGTCTTAGGCTATCAAATAGCTCTGACAATTCAGGGAAGAATAACGAAAATTTAAATGGACAGAAGTCCTGTTTCTGTGTTCCAGAAGAGAACATGGTGTACTGTCATCTTCACATGGAGCAAGAAGAGATTGGCCGGCAGTCCCATTCTCTGCCTGTATTCAAACACAGCTCATTTCATCATATCAGAATTCATTTCTCCTCTTGCCTCCTCCTCAGCAAGTTATCAGAGCTGTCAATATGGCACAGTTACATAATCATTTCCTGGGAACTTTGCAAAGCAGGCTCCCTGAATACCCTTCCATTGCTCTCAAAGTCCAGCTGTCTGTTATTTGTCAGGGGTCGGTGGGACTACCTTTTACCTTTGTTTAAGTGGGATTATAAAATTTAAAGTACAGGGAACACATTGATGAAGGTTAAAGCAGTAGCACGTTAAATCTACAGTAAATGAAAATTTAACTCTAGCTATAAACAGTAGTATTTACTGAACCATAGACATTAGCTTTTCAAAATCACATTGAGAGTTATCAATACTGGATTGCTATTGTTGTAGCTTTAAAATGATCATTGAAGTATAATTTCCCTGTTCATGATGATGTAATTGCTGAGAAGCCATGTGGTTGGTAATTACACAATGCAGTATATGGAACTGAGCTAATGCCCTGAAATCTATTAATTGTTTGATTTTTTTCTTCCTCTTTATTAATTCCACTGCCTGGTGTGCATTTTGTGTTGAAATAAAATAAGCTATAACATCCATATTCCCTTGCTTAGCCTCTGGATTACGAGGGAGTGTGGGAATGGAAGTGAAGAGGCTGTAACTGACTGGATTATTCTGAGTTCTGAGGGAACACACACAGAAGTGCTGATCCACTGCACCATTTGTTGTTGCTTCCTTCCTACTACCGGCAAGCCATCAGCACTAAATGCAATTGCCAGTTAACTATATTAAATATGTATGTATGTGTGTATTATATATATATATACTTTTGTAAGTACACTGGCTGTTACCACCCTTATTTGACAGATTCTAAATAGTGTCTCTTTATTATCCATATAAAGCATAGCTGGACAGGAACATCAAAAATATATATTTAGAAAAATACCTGTAATAGACAACAATTACTTTTCTATTTTTTTACTTCATCTGCAAATTAAGGTACATGTCTGCATGTAGAAAAGATTATAGTTGTAAGAGTTGACAAAACGATGCAGATTTCATGTGGAACCAGCCACTGTTGCTTGCCAAGGGGTGATTTAAACATATATCTTGTCTCAGTGGTGTGTGTGCATCAGTCACAGGCCACACAGAGAACACAAAAAGAGAGTTGGAACCAGTCAGCCTGGGCTTGCATCCTGGCATGGTCACTCACTATCTGTGAGATTTGGAGAACATCATTTCACTTCTATCACAATTTATCCATATGTAAAGAGAGGATTGTGATAGTATCTTTCTCACAGTATTGTTGTGAGTATCAAATGAATTAATATATGTAAAGTGCTTAGAGCAGTGCCTGGCATACAGTAAGCACTATTCAAATGTTGGCTATTACTGCTTATAAACAATAGAAATGGTCTCTAGCTAACTTAGAGAAGGAGTATACTGAAAGGAAATTAAGTATCTTGCAGAATCAACAGGAAAGCTGAAAAAAAGCACACAAAATGGACAAGAACATAGACAGCCATGCAGTAGGATCCTCCAGATGGTGTAACATGCTACAGCCACCAGCACAGCCCCATCACACAGGACAGTGCAATTGCCAGGCATTGTGTTTGCCCCCCCGACCACTGGACACTGTATGCTGCCCCAAATAAGTCCTAGCTGATCCTTCCTCTTTATATCACTAGCTCCAGAGTTGAAGCCCCAGGCATGGCATTCAATGGCCAAGCCTTGGTTACCTGGCTATATCCACCAAGCACCAGTGAGAAGAAATATCTAGTCCCTTTAGTTCCTCAAGTGGGAGATGGGGCTCTGCCTCCTACCAAGATTCAACACTGTGGAGATCCTTCAAAACAAGAAAGGAGTTTAGATGTGGGAGGGAAAAAAACCAAAGCCAAACTAAACAGAAGTCTACTACTCTTCTAAGTTGCCGGGAAGAGAACTTTCCGAGGTCCACTGACTTATCAAGAAAGAGAAGAATGACTATGAGAACCAGAAAACAGAGATCACCCCAAGTCACCAGTCAGGTACAAAACACAGAAAAGTGAGAAAAAAAATAGAAAACTAGAAGCAGGTCATTAGGTAGGAACAATCAGTGTGGCAGACAAAGAAATTTGGCCTAGACAGCAGTAAAATAAGAAGCATAGTTCTTCTCATAGAGTCAGAAGAAAAGAGCCTAGTCTGGTTTAGTGGTTCTCAAACATTTTGATCATTAAGACCCCTTTACAAACCTAAAGATTATCAAAGTCTTCAAATATCTTTTTTCTAATGTGGGTTATATCTATGCATATTTGGTGTACTGAAAAAGCCAAGAGATTATGAAAATGATACTAATTCATTTTAATAAAGTAACCCCACTGCCAACATAAATGATATATATTTATGAAAAGCAACTGTATTTTCCTCCAAAAAACTATAGTGAAAAGAGTGGCATTGCTTTATGTTTTTGCGTATCTGGCATATTAGAAGTCCCATATCTGCTTCTACATTTAATCTGTTGTGATATTACAAAACATGGAGCCTCTGGAAAACTCCAACTATGAGAGAATGAGTGAAAACAGCAAATAACATGTTAGTATTATCATGAAAACAGTTTTGACCTTCTCTAAAAAGCATCTTGGGAACCCTGATAGAGTAGACCAAGAATAGTACCAAGTTAGAGCCAAAGAGACAATACAAGCTGGGGATAGTGTCTCATGCCTGTAATCCCAGCAATTTAGGAGGCTGAGGCAGGAGAATCACTTCAGCTCAGGAGTTCAAGGCTGCACTGAGCCATGATTGCACCACTGTACTCCAGCCTGTGTGACCGAGTGAGACTCTGACTTTAAAAGACAGTATAGGTTTCACAAGGAACTACAAAAGATGGGCTATGATGATAATTATAACAATATACTCTCACCTCAGCTTACATTTATATAGCACTTTGTCATTTACAAAAGCATTTTCACATATTCATTCTATTTTATGCCCACCACACTCTGGGAGGCATTACTTCCACTTTATAAGCAAGGACGCCCGTGTTCAGAGAGGTTAGCAGGACTACATAGCTTCTGAGTAGAAAAGCTAGATACAACATTCCCACCCACTATTCCATGTGGAAAAGGTAGTTGTTATCATGAGGAAAGTATGGAAACACAGATATAGCCGTCTCCGTTTCCTAGGCAGGATCCAAGGCCTACAGTTTTGAAAATGGTCCTTCCTTTGATTCGCAAGCAGGGTCAGAACTATGTCCAGATCCTAGATTTGTTGGCTCTAGATTGGACTTTAGTAACTAAGCAAGCACAAGTCAGAGTTTAAAAACTCCATGAATTTTTTTTTTTAATAAAGAGCTGGATTCTAAATTCACTTTGTAGATAAACAACTTCTTGGTAGATATAGGCAGTGGATTCATTTGTCCTTTGCTCCTTAATCTTATCACACACCAAAAAAAAAAAATTGTTAAGCCCTTCAACAGTTGACCTAAAAATAAACAAGAACTAGGAGTCTCCAGTTCCTGGGTGGCAGCAGCAGGAGGTAGAAAGTTTGATAAGATGCTCATTTTTTATAGATATCTTATAGATATTTCCAGATATTTTGTGAATCAGTCATGATTCACACCCTTGGTTTCAAGTGGGAAGAAAGAGAGAATGATGACTAAGCTGGCTTAAATAATAATGACATTTTATTATCTTAGAAATCCAGATGTACCAAGGTGGGGCATCTCCAAGATAAGCTCATTCAGAAGTTAAATAACATAATAAAGATTCAAGTTCCTCCCCTCTTTCCTCTCTGCCTTCATCGCATGTCAATTCCCCTTATAACCTCAAGATGGCTCCCAGAGTTCCAGCTGTCACATGTAAACACAAGAACTTCAAAATAAGAAAAGGGGCCTTTTCTTCTTGGTCTTCTTTATAAGAGCAAAATAAATTTTCCCAAAAGCTCACATGCAGACCTCATTGCACATCTTATTTCCTTTGCCTAAACACTACTGGTGAGAAGAACATGACCCAAAGATGAACAGAGACAACCAACATTTATTTCTACTACTGGGGACAAATCAGCTTTTACTGACACCATTTGGGAAGGATTTGTCTGGAAGAAAAAAACAGGGAAATGAGTAACAGTGGTTTCTACATTTTAGGGTTTTTTTTCACGTAAGAATTCATTTGCTACAATCTTTGGGAGTTTTTGTGTTTTGTTTTGTTTTTTTTTTTTTTTTTGAGAAGATATGATGCTGACATAAACACTATCCCATGAAAACAAAGAGACCTAAAGCCTAGCATAAAAGCCATGATTTTTAAATATAATATTAATAAAGGTAGGTGACTGGTTTTGATATAATGGAGCTAAGTAATTGCTAATTTACTAAATGTAACATGTTAATTTTTTCAGTGTCTTCCATATAAAAGTTGTCACTAAATAATACTCCAGAGCCCCATTAAAATCACTGAATGCAAGCAAATTCAATTAGTGTTCACTTTCAAGGCAGAATGTGCTATTCGTATTAGGTCTGTAGATGTGGCAGCCCGAGCATTAGGGAGAGCCCAGAAGCAATTTGGAGAATAAATGACTGCGGATGGGGCAACTAAAAATGGGGAGGAAAAAATGGATTAACTATTATTAGAGGAAAATTATCAAAACAAAGCTAGGAGTGGCATTCTATGAGCCAGCCCTCTGTGGGCAATAAGCCACTCTCAGATCCTTAAATTGTGAAATAATCATCATCCTGACCCTAAATCATCACCAGCTCTGAATGTCTTGTAGTAAAAGCCACCTTGTTCCTAGGGTCAGTGAATTTAATGCCTTTGATTGCAACAACTAATTCTCTCTATTTTTAAGCATATATATATATATATATATATATATATATATATATATATATATATATAGGCACACATATATATATAGTATATGAGGCAGTAAGTGCATGATATATATACACTAATGGTTTTGCAAAGCCTATATATATGACTGGCTTTGCAAAAATATTAGTCAGTGTGTGGTAATGGATACATATGAGGACATCTTTGTACATCATTTCTTCTCAGCAACTAAGAATAATATTGTATGCTAGGGAATACCAAAGTCACTTTGATATAGTTCAAAAGAACATCTATTCTCTTTCCTCTATGAAAATCTCAAATAGATAAAAGCAATCCAAGGCAGTTTTTAGTTCATTACAACTCTCCCACCCAGCAAAACCTCTAAATACTGCAATTGACAATGAAAAAATTTGATATTAGAGAAAAAAGTCCAAAGAGTAGCCACCTCTACTACTACCCAAAGAGGATTCACTGATAATTTACCTTGGTTACTACAGGTAGATCAGTGTCTCGGAGACATTTTCATCTCCTACAAAGGGAGTGATTTCCACTTTTCTGCATGATTCAAATGTCCTGACTAAATGTGGACACACTTTAAAGTTGCCCCGTAATCCTGCCTCTTGGATTTCTTGCCCTTGTGAGATCTCCTCTCCTTGAGTGTGGGTGGGACCCGTGACTGCCTTCTTTTTTTTTTCTTTTATTCCCTAGTATGTCCTTCTAACCAACAGAAGACAGCAAAGGAGATGGGATCCCATAACTAAGATTACATTATGTCTAATTACATCTTGCTAAGAGATTTGCTATAGAGGCTTGCTTCTTTCTCCTTTGCTGGCTTTGAAGATGCAAACTGCCATATTAAGAGAGGCTTTGTAAAGATAGTTGCATGGCAAGGGAGCTGTAGTCAGCCTCTGAACAATAGCCATCAAGATGCCCGGGCCTTCAGTCTCCCAGCTGCAAGAAAATGAAATTTATCAGTTAACTGAGTAAGATTGGAAGCTGATACATTGCCCTGGCCAACACCTTGACTGTATCATTTCAAAAGATCCAGCTAAGTCTTGCCTGCACTACTAACCCACAGAAACTGTGAGATGATAAATGCATGCTCTTTTAAGCCACTAAATTTGGCGTAATTTGTTACACAGCAATAGAAAACAAATATACTAACCAAACCTAGAAAAAGAGGACTTCAGGTTGTAGAGAATGCCAAACCAACATAGTCAGACCAGCAATTCATTGTCTTCCACACCATGTTTCCTATTCCTCGGAATCTTACTGACTCTTGGGTTGGTGGTATAATCTAGTGTACACATTTTATGATTTACTTTTGTCACTTTCTTCCTTCCCAGAGACACTGCGACTCTTTCCAGCTAATGGAAAACCATTCCATGCAATGAATCAAAATTTATTAAACTGTGTCCAAATGGTCTGATAGAATTTATGCACCACCAAAGTGAACCAATTTATTCCTCATTCAGACACATCCTTTTCATTGTCCCTACATCCATTAATAGAGCATCCTTCGGTGATGTTTCCTTTGCTCTAAGCTGGATCATCCCCTTATGATGGTTTATGATGAGAGAGAATTCTCAGAAAAGAATAGCACAGATGACTTCTTATAAATGTTTTGGCTGTCTTTCTCAGGTTGTTTTTTAAATATATAGCTAGAGAACCATTAACAATAGTTTCATTACAGATGTAGACAAGTGACACATGGTTGGCATTTATACTATATGTCCCTTTTATTCAAAGTGCCTTTATAGGTGATAAATGAGGTTGACTTTTAGGCTCAAAAAAAACTGGAGGTAGAGATAGAAAAATATATGAATCCCTTGTCTCTCTTACTCTGCAAGTAAAATAGCATGTGTGTGACTTTTAAGTTAAAAGGACAAATATAGAATCAAGGACAGTGGGGCAAGAGATTGGGGGATGGAAATAAACATTTGTGGAAAGTAAAATGTTCATAGCCTGTGCAGTTTGAATCTATGCAATTTCTTATGTAAGAAAAGAAGACCAAAGTAAAATTTACAACAAATCAATACATCTGCTTAATTGATCTATGACTGAAATTTACTTTCCTCATTAGTAAAGAGTCAGAGCAGTTCATTTCATTAGCATAACTATATCTCAGTGCTCACTGAAGAGCTAACAAAACCAGAAACCCAAGGACGCTACAATAAAGCAGCAAGGTTTCAGAAAACATCAGCTGCAAATACATCAACACCTACATGTTCCAGAGTAACTGGGAGGGGGAAATTTAGCTTACAAAATAGACACTAGGAAAACACCATAAAAGATCGGGTTATAGTGTCTTAAATAATAGAGATCGAAGTTAGATCCCTTCAGAAAGCTGGATTCATACAGAAAAGCTCTAATGGTGAGAACATGGCAGTTCAGGAGTATCTTTATAGAACGGATTTGGGGGCACTACATGGTTGGGAGGGAGGTTAAAAACTTATCTTCAGATGTGTTTGCCTAGACTGTAGACTTTACATAAAAACTTTAAAACATCAATTATCCATTTTAAAAAGTAGGATGTTTAGGAGGAAGTTGATAGCTAAAGTCACCTCTTAGCACTACCACTGATGAGAAAAGCAAAATAATTTTACCTAGGATGCCCAGGTTTTAGGAGCATAATAGGATGAGAAGAACTGCTGAGTAAGTAGCTGTCTTGGTCTGTTTTGTGTTGCTATAACAGAATTCCTAAGATTGGGTAATTTATAAAGAAAAGTTTATTTAGCTCACAGTTCTGCAGGATGGGATGTTCAAGGCATGGCCTTGGCTTCTGGCAGGGCTTTTGTGCTGTATCTTAACATGGTGAAGAAAGTCAAAGGGGAAATAGACATGTAAAAAGAGGCAAAGCCTGCAGGGCGTCCTGTGGGGCGTCCTGGCTTTATAACAACCCACTTTTGTGGGAATTAATCCATTCTTGCAAGAACTAATCCAATCTCCCAAGAGCAAGGACTCACTACCTCAAGAGGAACACCAAGCCATTCATGAGGGATGCTTTCCATGACCCACACCTCTCACTTGGCCCTACTTCTCAACACAGCCACATTGGGGATCAAATTTTAACGTGAGTTGTGGCAGGGACAAACTAAAACCATAGCAGTAGACTTACATCTACTGGATGGTGGCGAAAATCCCCAACATGTGTGGTTTGTTTTATGTGACCTCACTTCCCCCAGCTTTCCTTAGGATAGAACCATGCCTTGATTATAGCACCTGCACTTTGAGAACACTGCAGCCTTTGGTATACTAAGGGATTACTCTTTCCAATTTTCAAATTTACCATGGGAATTTATTATAATTTAACTTGTCCTCAAAGCTTTAAGCACCTCCTCTGCTATCCCTTCATTAAACAGAAACTGACAAAAGATACGGGCACTTTCTCTCTTCACCCTTCCCTGAATTGTGGCATAGAAATACAAGGTTTTAAATAATGTACTACTGGCATTAAATGTGCTTAGGAAAAGTAAAAATAAGTTATGAAAATAAGAAAGATAATATCAATCTGCCCCACATAAAAGATTTATCATTAAGAAATAAAAATTTCAATTTTTGTTTGTAGGAGCCCCTACAACCAAGTTCTAAAATCAAATAACCATAACAATAGTAATAATAAAATCTCAGGTGAGGCATGGTGGCTCAAGCCTGTAATCCCAGCACTTTGGGAAGCCCAGGAGCGCCTATCACAAGGTCAGGAGTTCGAGACCAGCCTGACCAATGTGGTGAAACCCCATCTCTACTAAAAATACAAAAATTAGGCCTGGTGGCAGGCACCTGTAATCCCAGCTACTTGGTGGGGACCGAGGCAGGAGAATCGCTTGAACCTGGGAGGCGGAGGTTACAGAGAGCCAAGATGGCGCCATCGCACTCCAGCCTGGGGGACAAGAATGAGACTTCATCTCAAAAAAAACAAAAAAAAGAAAAAGAAAAAAATTATGGAATTCCAAAACATGTTGTGTTTGCTGCAATTTCAGCCCTGTCTATGGTGAGCATAAAGGCTTTGGAAGAAGGAGTATCACAGATGAAGTCGTGGCTCTAGCACTTCTAAGCCATGGTCTAGGCAAGACACTTTCTCCTCCTTATCTATAAAATGTTGATCATACCCACTTGTTTTTCTGCGATTAACAATATAGCATATAAAACATTTAAAAATGACAAACACACTTTGGGAGGCCGAGGCGGGCGGATCATGAGGTCAGGAGATCAAGACCATCCTGGTTAACACAGTGAAACCCCGTCTCTACTAAAAATACAAAAAAATTAGCCAGGCGTGGTGGTGGGTGCCAGTAGTCCCAGCTACTCGGGAGGCTGAGGCAGGAGAATGGCTTGAACCAGGGAGTCAGAGGTTGCAGTGAGCTGAGGTCGCACCACTGTACTCCAGCCTGGGAGAGGAAGGGAGATTCCATTTCAAAAAAAAAAAAAGACAAACACTGTGTTATATATGTTTTAAACACATGGAATCCTTATAATAGTCTCATGTATAGATACTATTATTATTCCTGTTTTACAGGTAAGGAAACCGAGGCCCAGAGATGTTCACTTGCTCCTACTCAGAGTCTGGACTTAAACCTTAAACCCAGCCAGTTTAGGGTCAGAGCTTGTTCTCTTAACCCGTACTACATTAAGGCTGCTTCTCAAAGCAGCAATAATAAAATCAATAATAACTGACTTTTATTGAGCACTTTCTTTAGGGTACTGATAAGCATCTTGCTTGAATTATTTCATTTCATTTTTAAAACAACCCCATGAAGTAGGTACTGCCAGAATCACCAGCATGCTATATCATATTACTCCTTGTGAAGTACCTGGAAAAATATAGTAGCTCAATAGAGGGTAGTTATTATTATTATCCCCATTTGTACTAATATGTCTTCAAGCACGAAGCAAAGAAATAATCCTGAGCGATACAACTGACATTAGAAATAAACTTACTTTGTAGAACAATGTTTTCTCAGCATGTTGGAACACAGGCAAATGCATGCCCACATCTTATCCAGCCTCCCTCTGTTACAGCCATCTCTGCAACTAGGCAGACTTTCATTTCTAATTTCATTAAAAAAAAAAAAAGTATGGCTTTTGGCTTGGACTGTTTTCTGTGGCTTTTTGGGAAATGAAATCTCTCTACTTCTGTTCAGTGTATTGAACTCTGTAACCATAGCATCAATACCTCACACACTGCCCCATCTCCATCTTTTGTATTAAAAGTTAGGGAGAGATTGTGAGAAGCTGCTGCAATGGAGGCAAATGATGAATAAAATGAAAAATTCGTTGCTTGGTTCACTGAGAAAATTCCATTTTTAACATTTAGCCTTGTGTACTACACCTACTGCTGAGCTACAAATATACTGTGAAGGGTAGATTTCAGGAATATGGTTTTCTGTTCCACACTGGAAACAATCTGAAGCAAAGGAGGGGTGGGGACAGGCTGCCTTGTCGGGGTGATAACACAGTAGTGAATGCAAGAGATGGCCTCTGGGGCAACAGTCCAATGTCATGCAGGGCAGACCGTCCCACGATCTGGTGCTGAGACAAGACAGCAGAGCCCCTCTGATGCAAAAGGAGATTGAGATATTGGAAGAAGAGCAATGTTTACATCTCCCAGGGAACAGAGGGAAGTGTATAATCCAAATGTAAGACAGATTTCTGACCTAAGAATGAATATCTATACAACTCGTTTGCAGCAAAATTGCTAAATCAGCTTAAGCTAATTTTAGAATTAGTGCACATTTTAAATTTTTCCTGTTGGGATCTTCTGTTTTGTTATTATACTTTAAGTTCTGGGATACATGAATGTTCAGGTTACATAGGTATACACGTGCCATGGTGGTTAGCTGCACCCATCAACCCATAAACTACATTAACTATTTCTCCTAATGCTATCCCTCCCCTAGCTCCCCCACCCCCAACAGGCCCTGATGGGTGATGTTCCCCTCCTTGTGTCCATTTGTTCATAAGTTTCACCTCCCACTAATAAGTGAGAACATGCAGTGTTTGGTTTTCTATTCCTGTATTAGTTTGCTGAGAATGATGGTTTCCAAATTCATTCACGTCCCTGCAAAGGCCATGAACTCATCCATTTTTATGGCTGCATAGTATTCCATGGTGTATATGTGCCACATTTTCTTTATCCAGTCTATCATTGATGGGCAGTTGGGTTGGTTCCAAGTATTTGCTACTGTGAACAGTAATGCAATAAATACATGTGTGCATGTAGCTTCATAGTAGAAAAATTTATAATCATTTGGGTATATATCCAGTAACGGGATTGCTGGGTCAAATGGTATTTCTGGTTCTAGATCCTTAAGGAATTGCCCCACTGTCTTCCACAATGGTTGAACTAATTTACACTCCCACAAACAGTGTAAAAGGATTCCTGTTTCTCCACATCCTCTCCAGCATCTGTTGTTTCCTGACGTTTTAATGATCACCATTCTAACTGGCAAGAGATGGTATCTCATTGTGGTTTTGATTTACATTTATCTAATGACAAATGATGATGAGCTTTTTTTCATATATTTGTTGGCCACATAAGTGTCTTCTTTTGACAAATTTCTGTTCATACACTTCGCCCACTTCTTCATGGTGTTGTTTTTTTCTTGTAAATTTGTTTAAGTTCTTTGTAGATTCTAGATATTAGCCCTTTATCAGATGGATAGATTGCAAAAATTTTCTCCCATTCTGTAGGTTGCCTGTTCACTCTGATGACACTTTCTTTTGCTGTGCAGACGCTCTTTAGTTTAATTAGATCCCATTGATCAATTTTGCTTTTGTTGCCATTGCTTTTAGTGTTTTAGTCATGAAGTCTTTGCCCATGCCTGTCCTGAATGGTATTGCCTAGGTTTCCTTCTAGGGTTTTTATGGATTAAGGTCTTACATTGAAGTCTTCAATGCATCTTGAGTTAGTTTTTGTATAAGGTGTAAGGAAGGTGTCCAGTTTCTGTTTTCTGCATATATCTAGCCAGTTTTCCCAACACCATTTATTAAATAGGGAATGCTTTCCCCATTGCTTGTTTTTGTCAGGTTTGTCAAAGATCAGCTGGTTGTAGATGTGTGTCATTATTTCTGAGACCTCTGCACTGTTCCATTGGTCTATATATCTGTCTTGGTACCAGTACCATGCTGTTTTGGTTACTATATCCTTGTTGTATAGTTTGAAGTCAGGTAACATGATGCCTCCAGCTTTGTTCCTTCTGCTTAGGATTGTCTTGGCTACAAGGGCTCTTTTTTGGTTTCATATGAAATATAAAGTAGTTTTTTCTAATTGAGTGAGGAAACTCAATGGTAGCTTGATGGAAATAGCATTGAATCTATAAATTACTTTGGGCAGTATGACCATTTTCACGATATTGATTCTTCCTATCCATGAGCATGGTATTTTTTTTTCCATTTGTTTGTGTCCTCTCTTATATCCTTGAGCAGTGGTTTGTAGTTCTCCTTGAAGAGGTCCTTCACATCCCTTGTAAGTTGGATTCCTGGGTATTTTATTCTCTTTGTAGCAACTGTGAATGGGAGTTCACTCATGATTTGGCTCTCTATTTGTCTATTACTTGTGTGCAGGGATGCTTGTGATTTTTACACACTGATTTTTGTATCCAGAGACTTTGCTGATGTTGCTTATCAGCTTAAGGAGATTTTGGGCTGAGACGACAGGGTTTTCTAAATATACAATCACGTCATCTGCAAACAGAGACAATTTGACTTCCTCTTTTCCTAATTGAATACTCTTTGTTTCTTTCTCTTTTCTAATTGCCCTGCCCAGAACTTCCAATACTATGTTGAATAGGAGTGGTGAGAGAGGGCATCCTTGTCTTACGCCAGTTTTCAAAGGGAATGCTTCCAGCTTTTGCCCATTCAGTATGATATTGGCTGTGGGTTTGTCATAAATAGCTCTTATTACTTTGAGATATGTTCCATAAATACCTATTTTATTGAGAGTTTTTAGCATGAAGGGGTGTTTAATTTTATTGAAGGCCATTTCTGCATCTATTGAGATTATTATGTAGTTTTTGTCATAAGTTCTGTTTATATGATGGATTATGTTAATTTGACTTGCGTATGTTGAACCACCCTTGCATTCCAAGATGAAGCTGACTTGATGTGGTGGATAAGCCTTTTGATGTGCTGCTGGATTTGGTCTGCCAGTATTTTATTGAGGATTTTTGCATCAATGTTGATCAGGGATATTGGACTGAAATTTTGTTTTTTTGTTGTATCTCTGCCAGGTTTTGGAATCAGGATGATGCTGGCCTCCAAAAAGGAGTTAAGGAGGAGTCCCTCTTTTTCTATTGTTTGGAATAGTTTCAGAAGAAATGGCACCAGCTCCTCTTTTTACCTCTGGTAGAATTCGGCTGTGAATCCATCTGGTCCTGGGCTTTTTGTGGTTGGTAGGCTGTTAATTACTGCCTCAATTTTGGAATCTGTTATTGGTCTATTCAGGGATTCAGCTTCTTCCTGGTTTAGTCTTGGGAGGTCGTATGTGTTCAGGAATTTATCCATTTCTTCTAGATTTTCCAGTTTATTTGCACAGAGGTGTTTACAGTATTCTCTGATGACAGTTTGTATCTCTGTGGGATCAGTGGTGATATCCCCTTTATCATTTTTATTGTGTCTATTTTATTCTTCTCTCTTTTCTATTAGTCTGGCTAGCAGTCAATTTTGTTAATCTTTTCAAAAAGGCAGCTCCTGGATACATTGATTTTTTGAAGGGGTTTTCATGTCTCTATCCCCTTCAGTTCTGCTTCTCTCTTTAGAGCCAGCAGGCAGGAACATTTACGTCTGCTGAAGCTTCACCCACAGCACCCCTTCCCACTGGTGCTCTGTCCCAGGGAGATGGGAGTTTTACCTATAAAGCCCCAACGGGGCTGCTGCCTTTCTTTCAGAGATGTCCTGCCTAGAAAGGAGGAATCTGGAAAGGCAATCTGGCTACAGCAGCTTTGTGGAGCTGTAGTGAGCTCTGTCTAGTTCAAACTTCCTGGTGGCTTTGTTTACACTGTGAGGGAAAAACTGCCTATTCAAGCTTCAGTAATGTCAGATGCCCTCCCACCCCCCCAACCCCACCAAGGTCAAGCATCCCAGGTTGACTTTAGACTGCTGTGCTGGCAGTAAGAATTTCAGGTCAGTGGATCTTAACTTGCTGGGCTCCTGGGGGTGGGATCCGCTGAGCTAGATCACTTGAATTCCTGGCTTCAGCCCCCTTTCCAAGGGAGTGAATGGTTCTGTCTCACTGGTGTTCCAGGCACCACTGGGGTATGGAAAAAAACTCCTGCAGCTAGCTCAGTGTCTGCCCAAAGGGCCGCCCAGTTTTGTGCTTGAAACCAAGGGCCCTGGTGGTATAGGCACCCAAGGGAATCTCCTGGTCTGCAGGTTGCGAAGACTGTGGGAAAAGCGTAGTATCTGGGCCAGAGTGCACCGTTTCTCAAGGCATAGTCCCTCATGGCTTCTCTTGGCTAGGGGAGGGAGTTCCCCAACCCTTTGCATTTCCCAAGAGAGGTGATATTCCACCCTTCTTCGGCTCACCTTCTGTGGGCTTTGCCCAGTGTCTAACCAGTCCCAATGAGAAGAGCTGAGTTCCTCAGTTGGAAATGCAGAAATCACCCACCTTCTGTGTTTGTCTTGCTGGGAGCTGCAGACTGGAGCTGTTCCTATTCAGCCATCTTGCCAGCTACCTAGTACACATTTTTAAAGTACAGATGACAATTAGTGGCAAGAAAAGGTGTACTGAACAACTGAAGGAATTCAGACTTGGATTAACATCTAGCCACCTTAGTTGCCTTTCTATAATTTAAAAAAAAAAAAAAAAGTGATTTTATACTACAATGGACATGAGAATCACCTGGGAAGTTTTTCAAAAGCAAATATTTAAGCCCCGCCCCTGATGATTCTGCTTCCATTGCTTGGTGACCTCGCTCTAGGTATTTCTGATGAAGTTTGATTTTGGATCAGTGCTGAGATGTACTACTATTAAGTGTGTCCTGAGCTCTGGTTACAGCAAACCTGTGAGTTTCTGGATTGGCTGTGGAGGAAGCTTGCATCATGTATTCTCCTGGGCTTTTGTACCTGGGGTTTATCCCAAGTCCTGTAGAGGAACCCACTGCAACTGCCTCCAAGATTCTTCACTCCTCCATTCTATTTTCTCACTTTTCCCTAGAAACCGTTTTAGATTTTAACATATCATCTAATAATTATCCCTACCCCGAAAATGAGGAGACAGACTCAAAGAGGGGTCATAGAATTTTCCCATATTTTTATAAAAGATGTGTAATAACAGCAGTCACATTCAAGGCCTATGATATCTAATAACAGCTAAAATTTATTGACTCCTTTTATATGCACCATGTACTGAATATATTGTATTGACTCTCATGTTTAATTCTAGTAAACGTTAATGGAAAATGGGATCCTAAAGGTTATTGAAAAGAAAAGATTTGGAAATGTTTTATTAAGAATCTTAATACGGCAAAAGAAAAAAATTTAAGTAAAAAGAAGTATGATTATTCTAGCCAAATGTTGATGGAATTAGACCAACAGGAATCTCCCTTAGGTAGCTTAAGCCTTACTCGAGTTTACTGTATAACACATTAAGTTGTCATCAAACAACAGTAGCACCTACAGAAATGTAGTTTCTGCCCCTACCTCCATCCTCCCCCACTAGGCAAGCCTCTCCCAAGAACAATAAAGAAGAGAGGAAGTAAGGAAGAATTCAGAGCAGGTGTTAAGGCTTGAGGCAGATGACTGGAGAATGAATCAAAGGCACTCAGAAGTGAAATTTTGGAATTTTTGACACTAGCCCTATGTGATATTTTATAAAATTTATAGATTGAATATGATAACTAATGTGTTATTCTTTTAATAGTTACCTTTTAATCTTTTAAAATGTACAAGAAAACTGAACTGACCTCTCACAGGTTTTCTCAGAACTGTAGAGAAAATAATACATTAAAGCATGTAGAAAAGTGCGTAGCACATCATGAGTCTTCAGCCAAGATTAGCTGTTGTTATTTTCCATGACACCCTCCCACAGTGATGTTAACAGCTGTGCCTAAGCTACTTTAATAAAACTTTAGTAATCACACAATGACAACTGCTGCAAAGGAAGGTATTGGGAAAATAAAATTTACAACAAAATCTCCTGCCAACCCAGAAAACTTCTCCACAAAGGTAGAAAACAAAGAAAAGTTGTGTTACTGAATAAGCATTAAACCAGAATGCAGTGCTCATCACAGCCAATCTGCAAAGAGAATGCAAAGACAAGCAGAAACTTCCTTCTGTTATATCGCCAAGTGGATACAACCCATTACATACATATTATTTAGATACATAATAATTAGTCCTCAAGCAAGAACGCTTGATGGCACCATTTCTCACACAAAATTCATACAAAATTCACTCAGTAATTGAGGTGACCACTTGTGTTAGCTTACGTGGCTTTACCAAAAGTTAAAATAAATTTATTATATCTTTATTACAGGAGGTAGTTGTGAAGCCAGGCATCCTCTGATGCTAGGATCTTGCCCTCCCACAGAGACTGGAAGATAGGTGCATTACCTTTCTCTCTTGATGATTACTTGATCTTAAGAAAGACATTATTGAGCCATAAAACTAGTAAGAGGCTAATTTATCTTTTAAAAAGGTTTACATGCATTTTGAAGAGACAGAAAAAAGACCTTAAAATGACAAGTTTTCTAAAACATATCATCTAAGAAAAAGGAGAAGGAAAGTATCTTCCTTTATTTTCATCAGGGAGAATTAAGCCTCTTATTTTTAAGCTGTATTTGCCATTGCAAAGGCAGTTATCTGGGAGGAATTTAAAAGCTTCTTGGTGTCTTTTCCTGATTATCAGTTACTTCCTAATGAGGAAACCCACATAGACATACACAAGGGAAATACAGAAATTAGAAATTTCTGGTCAGGCACGGTGGTGCACACCTGTATTCCCAGCACTTTGGGAGGTCGAGGCGGGCGTATCACTTGAGGTCAGGAGCTCGAGACCAGCCTGGCCAACATGGTGAAATCCTGTGTCTTCTAAAAAAAATAAATAAATATAAAAGTTAGCCAGGTGCAGTGGCATGCACCTGTAATCCCAGCTACTCTGGAGGCTGAGGCAGGAGAATAGCTTGAACCCAGGAGGTGGAGGTTGCAGTGAGCTGAGATCATGCCACTGCACTCCAGCCTGAGGGACAGAGCGAAATTCCCTCTCAAAAAAAAAAAAAAGAAAAGAAAAGAAAAGAAAAAGAAATGTCCAAGGAACATATGAATAGTAGAGGGGACACAGAGCATCTATTTTTTATTAAATCAGAAGAGAGAACTATTACCTGTTAAAATGAAAATACTATGTTGGCATGATGTTAAGAGACTGTCCGACCAAGGGCCATGTAAAAGTTAACCTCTGACTTCACAATAATCACAACCTTTCTGAAAATCATTTGAAAAATGTTACTATCGTGTGCTAGTCAAAGTGGGTGAGTAAACATTATTGCTTTAAAATTAAGCCCTAACTGACTGTCACCATCACCCTGCCCTCAGTGAATACAACCACCAGGGGGTGGTGGTGTCACTCTCCTAAGAAATGCCTGCATCACAGAAAATAGTCATTCCTGTAGACATATGCTTAGAGGGCACTGTGGGATCCTTCAAGATGAAAGTGCCTTGTAAATGTGAGATATCACCACCATTATGAGTGAGATCTAACCCTGGACGATATCATAAACTTAATGGTGGGAGTCAAACCACCATCATCTCAATGTATTCCAGTCAATGTGTATTCTCATCATACTTCAAAAAGCATAGGCTGTCCAAAGCAGGATATCTGCCTGCAGACCCCAAACTATGTTATTCAGATCATTAAAACCACAGGACACTGTAAGCCTAGATTATTGCCATTAAGTAGTAGATTTAAAGTATTATCTGTTAGGAAAAACTATGCATCAGAATAATTTTACAATACTGCTTAAAATCAGTAAGTAGTGCTGATGCAGTAACAATCTTTAACACAATAATTTGGTTTGTATTAATATAAACTATCATAAAGTAAAATTCACTTTCCTTTAATAAATAACCAAAATTTATTTCATTTTCTTAATTCAAAAGGTTAACATTTTAAGGTCAGCAAGATGCTGTACCTGAAACAATATTGTGCCTAAAACAAGGAGATGATGAATCGTAAAGACAGTCTTTGTACATTTTAGGACTTATAATGATAAAAAAAGATCAGCAGGTTTCCTGTCACCAGAAGGCAAAAACTACAACACACAACAGTTATCTAATGAAAGTGTACACTGGGAAGAATTGCCTAGCTGCTCAGTGACTTACAATGTCACAGTTCCGTACCTAACACATTACTTTACTGCTTTCCCCAGCTTCCAAGATAGAGTCTCCCCCAAGATTATAGTGTTCAGAACTTTAGTTAATTAAAAGACAAAATTTCTCAAAATAAAAAGCCAAGGCCATTCTCATTAGAACAAAAATTGTTTTAAAGATAGGCAAAGTAAATCAAGCAAATGGGAACAAAGAGAGTAGAGGGATAAAATTAGTATTAGACAAAGTGGACACTGAAACAAAATGCTTTACGTGGTTTGTGTATTTCTTCAGTGGTTGAAGATGATGAGACTCGAGCTAGGCTTCAAGGTCATGAATGTCTTAGTGAAGGATGTTTACGGGAGCACTGTTCTGTTCCTTCCAAGTAGATATTTGAAGGTCAAGCCTTAATTTTTATTATTTTTATGACAAGGCTGAGATAGGGAGAGGCTTGAGGTGTATTGCTAGACTATCTTCTCCTCCTACATTAAGCTCATCATGTCCCATGCCCAAGAAGGAAAGAGTAGATGGAAGAAAAAGACAATCTGGCTATATCTACAATTGTTATATATTATATTTCAGTGTTCAGCACTAACCCTATCCTACTATAACTCCCAACTTCTGAGTCTAAATTTTGATTCATCTCTTGGTTATCTAGAGTTTGTCTCCAAGTAGTTTTATTAGGAAGAATATCTAGGTGATAAATGTATTTATTTATATTTAGAATATTTAAGGAAGAATACAAGGACATATAAAATAATAGGAAACATTAAAATAGAAAAAGAAAAAGAATGATGAGAACATAAATTAGTTCCAGGGCTGAGACATCTAATGCACTGTATGTACTTTTTACCTGTATTAATTGAAATTCAGCTGATGTGCCAGAGAATAAAATGGCAATGAATTTAAAAGATAGAACATTATTTCCCTGTCAGAGAAAATTTCAAACAGATAAAGTGAATCAGCTCTACAGTCTTTGGAGGCCCATGCTACTTTGTGTACCTTGTGGTTATGTCATCCCAAAGGCAGTCTACATTCACACTGTTCAAGATGGTTTCTCATTACCTTGCATTTCAACTGCACACATCCCTTCCACTCTATCTCACTGGCCATGTATTCCCATGGTTACACCTAGTTGCAAGGAAGATTGAGAAACATAATCTTTATCTAGGCATCCACGTATTCAGCTACAAGTTCTATCATTGTATAAGGGAGGGGAAGAACAGATACAGTAGATGCATTGATCTCATCACAGCAGGCCTCAAATATACTTGACTCTTACCATTTTTACAATCAATGTAAAAAGAAAAGCCATTAATGATACTCTTAAATGTAAAATTATAAGGATGGCAGTAATAATAAAACTATTCAAAATTTTAAAAATAAATAAAAGCCATTGTAGTGGCACAATTCATGGATATAAAAATGGATAATTTTCTTAGAGGAATTACAAATTATTTGCTATGAAGACCAAACTAGAATTTCTCCAAAGCACTGTATATTCTGGAAATTTGCATGTCAGAAAAAGTTTCCCTTATCCATGAACTTCAACTTCGAGTGACACTAAATTCTGAGGCCATAACTTTTCACCCAAAATACTCTTTAAATACCATCCCAAGATATACGGTGTTCTGAAAAAGAAACTTAATGCCAAACTCATTTTTATTCCTTTGGGTTATGTGCTTGGATATGTGATTGTCTTTTACTGGAACAAGTCTAAATATAGCTTTCTTTTATTTGGTTCCACATATATTGTAGGGAAACTTCTTTCCCCAACTCAGATCTTCTTTTAGTCTACAAAAGCTTTCTGTTATTTCTTTGATCAAATACTCCACATTAATTTTTTTGTCTTATTCTTCAAGAATACTTATTTGTATCTGTGGCTTGAATTTCCATAGCTCTTTTCTTGTATTTTGCCATGTTTATCTCTCTTCTTTTTCCCTTTGCATTATGATGGTATTTATCTTGTTTGCCTTCCATACTCTGGTCTCAATTTTTCACTAAGTGGAAATATTTTTGTTGCTTAGTGCAAATCCATTTATAATTATAGTTATATTCCTTATAATTTCTGATTTTCCATTAAAAAGAACTAGCTTTATTTCATGTAATATTTTTTGGCATAAATTCCACTTTGTTTATTATGAAAACCACAATCCATGCTTTTGTCTTCATTTCTCTAATGATTTTTTTTTCTTTAACCTCTTTTCCAGGATGAGGGAAGAAGTTCTCATACTTTTTTCTCATTGGAAGTGCTACCACAGGTATATATTATTGCTAAATTGTTTTATTCCCATATGTTTAGAGATAATCAACCAACCCACCAACCAAGTAGTATTTACTGAGCATCTACCACGTCTCAGGGACTGTGCTAAGAATTTATCATTCAGTGCAAAACACAAAAGGCATGGTCTCTGCTTTCATGGAGTTTGCAATCTAGCTGCTAGCAGAAGGTAGCAAAGTATCACACCAAAGAGAAAGCTTTGGGTGTTTGTTATGGGAGCTCCTATGGTGAGAGACTTGATCTAGGCCAGCTGTTGGAGAAACATCTCCCTCAGGAGGTGGAACCTAGGTAAAGATGTAAACTGAACAGGAGTTAAGCATTAGGGAGTCATCCTGGGGTAGGGAATAGAGGGTAAAAGGAGATGAGAGAGAGAGGTGACTGGATTAGGGAAACTCATGTACAGAAGCTGGCTCTGAAAGGAAACAGCAGGGCATCCTAAAGGCATTTCTCCCAAATGGCTGGAGCTTGGAGTATGAAGGACAAATTCTATCTGAGGGTAAGCTATGCTGACCTTTCTATGTGTGTGGTGGGGGTCAGAGAGCAGCAACATTATATGAGAGTGAATAGTGACTTTTAAGCCCTCCATCCCTGAGATTTTATAACATGATCTTACCCTAGTTAAGTCATCCAGTACCAACTGAGGAAGGATGAGTTATAACCCAAAATTTGCCACAAGTATAGCCAATACCTGAGACAAAGATATCACAATCACCTAGGAAAATCTGTGGCCAAAATCAAGCAACACACATGCAGATGCTCAGTAAATCCTAGTTGATTGGTTAGTTGGTGGATTTTTGCCAAAGACCTAGACATGAAAAGGCTAGCAATTGAAATATACCATGGGTTAAATCTCAGTTTAAGTTTCAGACCCATCAAAGACCTTTAACATTAACATGAGAAATGAAAGTCAGCTACAGTTGTAACGTATGCATATTTTACAAAAGATTAAGAGAAGCTGTAGTCTTTCAACAGTCACAACAGTTTATCTTCAATGGCTCACAAGGATCATTAAGCAGAAAAAAGAAAGGTGGTGGTCAAGTGTCAGTGCTTTCTTTCCAAATATGAACTGAGGGTATAACAGTGTAACTCATTACATGTAAAATCAAAGACATTGAGGACTGAATAAACCACATGAACACCAGACTAATCCTCTTTGTGCCATGACTTAATGTAGGATGCTGATGACTCCACTTAACCTCACCGTGTCTCCATTTCCCAATCTGTAAAACAGGGTTAATAATTTTAACCCACTTCTCAGAGATAGTAGGTGGATTAACTATAATAACAATAAACTAATTGAAAACACAAATCATGAGAATGTTCTAACAAGAGTTATACTTTCTTATAGTAAGAAATGTTAATTTCTTCTTATCCAGAATCATTCCAAATGCATCAGTGAATAATTTATTAGAAAAAAATACACTGTGACCTTTCCTTTCAGTGACTAAAGATATTCTCTGGACTGAGTCTTTTTGTTTTTTTTTTTTTTAATAAAAACGTACCTTTTTTTAGGGGTAAAAAATGACTTTGATCCTATCTCGGTTTGGTGATTCAATGGATGGCAACTCAGCCAGGAAGATTTAAGAGCACTGTCTACAACTTACAAGACTCCACTGAAAAATACTCATTTAGCAGTTTGAGAATTACCTTGACCTAGAATTTATGCCAGAAACAACAAGGGCATAAAGATAAAACCACTTTAGCTCACTAATCAAAATAAACTCATCCTAGACAAATTTACTGAATAAATACAAAGCAAACCAATTCAATTGTCTACCCAAACTTTGTAGTTACATGAATATAAATACCACACACCTAAATATTGTTCCTAAGGTAATTAAGGGTATTATTCCTCCAGAGACTGGAATAACAAGAAAACACTGAAGTTCATTGTCAAAACACTTATTATGACTGTTACTAGTCAACCTGTATTTGTACTTTATGAAAATATTTACATTCCTATACCATCCAGAATCCTGAAATTCTGGAACAGAGTGCAAGTTAAGCAAACATTACATGAATCCAAAACTGCACAATAGATAGTAGTGTTAAACCCTGGCAGACTGCAATTTATTAACACCCACAAATAGATTACTTCTGTTCAAGTCAAACAGCCTGAAAAAAAAAAATGGTTTTTCTATAATCCAGCTACCCAATTTCCTTTCAGTTTTCAAGATTACCACTTCCATTTTATGACATGACCACATTTTCTAGAGGGCAAAAAAATAAATCACACTGTATATAATGGGGCTAGGATCCCAAGACAAAAGAACCATAAATTTCACTCCCAAAAAGGTTGTAAACTCTCTCATTCCATAACAAACGCAAGTATGCAGAACAAGGCTTCCAGGTAACTATCTGGCCACATGACATACACAAAATAGGTCAGAAAGCTCCCAATGTAGCAGTTAAACAGTGTTTCCAAGGTCACAAAATAGCATTACTTTTTATTTCCCTCCCTTCTCAAGGCAGAGAGAGGAACTACCCAATTTTACTAATGTAGTACTTACTTCTGGAGATATTCCAACCTATTTTGATGAAGAATTTTCCATTGAGAACTTGAATTTTGGAGAGGAAAATAGAAAATGAACTAAAAATCACAAAGGGTAAATGTACTGGATTATTTTAAAGTCGTTAGCAAAAGTTTAACATTTATCATTTGTAAAGTGTTTATCTTTTAAAATATGTTAAATAAGGCTTTTAAGTTATAAAGGGGTAAGTTATATTACCATTAAAATGCTAGATTACTCTACTTAAGTATGATTATTGTTTCTTGAATAACTACACTTAAGTTGAGGAAAAATTTGAATTAGATTAACATTAATCATGAAATAAAATTATATTCTAGCTGTTCAGGCTAGATATCCAAGAATAATGAAAACTTGGAGAGAAACAGAAAGGTTTCAACTAGTTTGAACTACTCATAAAATTTTAGGAAGTAAAGATAAGTCTTTTTAATAAAAATAGAGCAACCGTTCCACTGGTACGCAAACAATACCAAATGGTCTAACACTGGTACAAACCTATCTTCTACATACATTTCAGAGAGGAATTTTTATATATTCACTGGGCCAATTTAAATAATATATATGAATATAGGTAGTCAAAGGAGAAAGTAAATCAGAAAAATTTCCAGGTCCAATATTAAAGATAAAATTAGCATAATATTAGACTGTCTCTAGCTTCAGACTTTCTATTCTGTCCTCAGAATGCCTAACCAATGGTTTCTTCTGAGGTTCCTGCTACAAGATATGTTGGAAAAATATATATCCAAATGAAGAACCTTATTATTTTCCTAGGGGAATATTTGACTGTAGTTTTTCTCTACGTAAGTGTAAAAGTGTGTAAGCAAATATGATGGAAATGCTAATTAGAACATTAAGGCAGTCTTTTCAATGCAAAACAAACATTAAAAAAATAAGTATTACAGGCACTGGAACATTAAAAGTTCTTAAATCAGACTTTGCATGTTTGAAAAGAAATATGAATTATGTGTTATTTCCTTTTTAACACTGCTAAGTGCATTATTAATTTGGATAGAAATCTAAACCCATTGCTCACTAATGAATAACCAAAAACCACTGGAAATCCTATAAACAAGAATTACTCCCATGGAAAATGATTTCTATTTTCTAATATGTAACATGAAGAGATGCTACCCACAAAAATCAGAATCTAAATTTCTGTCTGTCCTGTTCAATGCAAAAGATTAAATTTCCATGTTCAATTGTCAGTGTGATATAAATGAACATGCCAAGCCCCTGGTGCCCTATCCCCAAATACAAACCAGATGAAGTTTAAAAATCAGACTTTCAAAAGAAAACAGAAATGCTTTGTGCTTTACACATAAAGATAAAAAATACATTCATCAGAGGAAGGATTAGTATAAATGTTTAAATTCTGGTTCTAAAAGTTTATAATAGGTACTGCTGTTTTCACTATTTCAACTAAAGGAATTCATAAAAGAAAGACCCTAACTTTGAGCATTCTCCTTGATTGGCTGTGGGTTCAATGTGATTGTTGTAGGCATTATCATTTTGATTCCCAGATTTACTGAAAAGTTTCAGTAAGCCATTGTTTATGGATGTTGTAAATATAATCATGTATTTCAGTTAATGAAAACCAAAACAGAAACACAATCTCTTGCCTCCCTCCTTTGAGCAAGTTTCTACCTTTTGTTAATCTATCAATGGAACCTATAAAATTCGTGTTTTAAAAAAAATCAACTTATTTATTTTAAAATACGAATATAAGTTAACATTCTGTTTTCCTCCTTCAATACATATTTATGGAATAGTTCCAATTCATTATGAATTTTTATAACCTCATTATTACATTGCCGGCTGCTACAAATATATGCCAAGTATCTCCTCCATGAAAAGAAACGTGCTAGAGGTAGCTCATTATTATAGCTCAGCTCAAAGCAAAACAAAAAGGCCACTTCCTCTCTCTCGCCCACCAATCAGAACCACTTATAAAGTTGAAAGGGTAGGTCAGTCCTTCACACTGGTAGACTCAGAAATATGTTCATAAACCAGAGATAATGGTTTAATGACAACTACCATTTCTTAAGCAGTGTGATGATTATTTGCCACCTCAAGTCAATTCGCTACCCCTCTCTGCCCCTATGGGCCCTAGAAGGTTGACGTCTGTGGACTGCACAACCCAAGTTCTGAGCCCTTGGTTTCTGGTTCAGTTTGGCAGAAGATCAGAAGGCAGGAAGAGAGACATAGGGGGTTTCCTTGTCTGCTCTATCCTCAGTACAAAACTCTGGCAGTGGCTACTTTCCTCCAGGACCAGAGCATTCCCCTACAGTCCAAAGTCTCACCAGGTTATGATAATAACATCCTCTTGTTGTTGGGCTCTGACTGTTTCACTCTGCCCCCTTTGCTTCCTTAATCCTGCTCACACCTCTGTAGTTAGTCTCTTTATTAATGTCTATTCATTTAAACCATTTGTGGGAGACATAATTCTAAGATGGTCTCAATATTCCTACACCTTTGTTTGCACACTGTCCAAGAAAGTCCTATGGTACTGCTTGCTGTTACTCACGTGGGATATTTCTACTGGGCAGAAACTGCTCTAGAACACCTTGAAAACCTTCGTATCTAGCCTTTGACTTGAGCCCCTACCATTCTTGTATTTTTGGCTAGGACAGCTAGGTCAGTTTCTCTCAACACACGTGCCATATGCCATAGAAACTTATAGAAAAAGAGAGAAAAACAAAATAAGAAAAAATGAAAACCACATTGGGCTTCTCTCCTAAGGGTGGAGGCAGTAAGTAATGGAGATTACAGAACACAAACTTTGGCTTCCGAGACACATAGGTTTCATCAGGCTCTGTTCTTTGCTCTCTGTATGACCTTGAGGAAGTGATTCCTACCGCTTTGTTTGCACACTTTATAGAATCCTCTCCCCATAAGTGTGAGTCAGACTGGTCCAATCAGTGAGGTCTTTAAAAAGAGAAAGTCTAGGGGTTCAAGGTGAAACAAATCAGAGATATCCACAACTATAGCAGACACTCTCCTGTCAGTCCTGAAAAAAGCAAACTGCCGTATCGTGGAAAAGGCCACTTGGCAGGGATTGGTAGCAACGTTGAGGAGCTAAAAACCGTAAGAAACTATAAGAAATTTTGTTGCCAATTGACAGCCAGCAATAAAATGGGACCTCAGTCCAACAACCACAACCCAAAGAAGCTTGGAAGAGGGTCCCAAGCTCCAGAGAAGATCAGAGCCCTGCCCAACACCTTGATTTCAATTTTACGAGACCCAGAACAATCTATTTTTACACTACCTGTTTTTAAAGTTTGTTATGCAAAGGATTATGGGTGAAGCTGCAGAAGGCATGTTTAACTGACTGAAGGAAACGAAATGTGTAAGTAATTTAGCATTTTGTGATTGCTTTTTTCTAGGCAAATAATAAAGTTACCAGTTTATTAACTACAAATGCTAATGCTTTCTTTAATAGAGTAATTTCATGTACTTAAAAGAAACCCATTCTTTTTCTTTTTCTCATTCCAGAATGGATTTGAAGTAGCTAACCTAGCTCTCCCTGCATTCTATAGTTTAAACTTTTTGAAATATATTCACCCCTTAAAGTCTATCTGCATTAGTGAGTTTGTATTGTCCTGAAAATTGATTTCTTCACTTTATTTGAACGAGTTATGACTCTAAATATTAAAAATCTTTGTCTTCCTTCAGCATCTCGATAAATTACAAGTTTTACAGTTCTGGTTCAATATCCTTTTTCTTTCCTCCTATTCCTGTCACTGTTCCAAAATTAGGTGAATGGCTGGCTAACTCCTTTCATAAATCAAATAACATTCTTCCTGTGGTTTCAATGGAGTAAGTCAAGCTTCAGAAACTGGCACAGACACTTACAGTAGTACTGTTCCGGGGACCCCAAGGAATCAAAGACTTTATGAAATTGGTCTATATAAGTCACATCCCCACTCACCATCATCACAAGCTCTGCTGTAGTTACAAACAATGGAGTGTTTAAATTCTAAATCAGTCCTTCAATTATCAAAGCTGTCACTCCTTCTCCTTGGTGGTTTTTCTACCCCAGCAAAACCCCAACTGCTATTGCTATTGCTGCAAAGTTATCAAATTCTTACTCTCAGAATTTTTCCAGAGTATGAAAAGTTTTCATGAAGCAATTGCTTTACTGAAACAATACTTGCTAAGGTTAACAATTATTTCCACTAAATCCAAAAGATGTTTCTCAGACTTCATTTTATTTACACACTCCAAAACATTCTTGAAATTAATCTTCCTTTGGCCTGTGGATCACATTCTCCTGGTTTCCTTCCACCTTCTCCAGTTGCTTCATCTTAAATTTATTGGTGAGCTCATTCTGGTCTACCAGCCATTAAATGCTGACAAAGAGAGAAGTCCCAAGACATTCTTGAGAATCATCTTTGGAATCTCCCTGTTCAAGTCTGATTAACTTTGTCTCCTAGTTTTCAAATCCATTACTTCTCTCCATCTCCATGATCACCACCTTTCATTCAAGTTATAATCATCTTTCCCAGTACTGCACAAACCTCCTGTCTGGCCTCCTCCTGCACCCCATCCCCTCTCTAATGTTCTCTGCTATGAGACCAGAAATGTCCTTTAACTATGCCAATCTGACCGTGGCATCCTGCCCTTTTTACATAAGCTTTTCCATGCCTTACTCTTTTCTTTTCTTTTTTTTTTTTTTTTTTTTTTTTGAGACAGAGTCTTGCTGTCACCCACGCTGGAGTGCAGTGGTGCGATCTCAGCTCGCTGCAAGCTCTGCCTCCCGGGTTCATGGCATTCTCCTGCCTCAGCCTCCCAGCAGCTGGGACTACAGGCGCCCGCCACCACGCCCAGCTAACTTTTTTGTAATTTTTAATAGAGATGGGGTTTCACTGTGTTAGCCAGGATGGTCTCAATCTCCTGACCTCGTGATCCACCCACCTCGGCCTCCCAAAGTGCTGGGATTACAGGCGTGAACCACCGCGCCCAGCCCCACTATTTCTTTTAGGATAAAGACCTTTAAAAGACCTCCAAGTTCTTTAAACAATTTACATATTTTACCTGCTGCCTGTTTATTTCATCATCCCCCATTTTTCCCTCCTTCTTTGCATTCTTGTGGTTCCTTGAACAGTCAATATTCCTCCATGGTCTTAGCAACAGCTGTGTGCTCTAGAAAGTAAAGTTTACCTGTCAATTAATTCAATAATCACTTCCTCAAAGAAGCTTTCTCTGACCCTGCAGTCTATGTCATATCCTTTTGTTGTGTCATTTATAATTACCTACATTGTCAGTAACTACACTGACTACCAAAATTATATCAATTTGTGTGACCTTTTGATTGTTTACTTAAAGACTGCCTCTCCTGCTAGATGAGTTCCTTGAGAAGAGGAGCTGTGTCTATTTTGTTTATAGTTGTAGGATCTGCTCTTAGTACAGATCCTGAAAGATGCCCCATAGAAAAGGTGCTCAGTATCTTCCTGAAAAAGTAAAAGAAAAATATTAGAGGCATACATGGAAAATTGGTAAGGCTTGGCCCTACATCTCTACTCCTCCCCTTTTAGAAAAACCATAAGAAATCATGTGAGAAGTTCAATAAAAATAAGAAACTATTCCCTCAATTAGTCCCAAAAAGTGTTTTTTCCCAAAGGCGTACCAGAGCTTTTGTGAAAGTTAATTAAAGGAATTAAATAGTAGGTTAAGATATCTATATATATTTCATAATGCCCCCAGGTCCTAAACATACTAAGCAGTACTATACCTAGAGCCAGTCAACTAGGGCTTGTAACTCAGGCCTCTGCCCGTAGGACCTTGTTCTGACCATCCACCAGCTGAGCCTCTCCACACAGGCTGAAGAGGGGGTTGAGGCCCAGGGGATAAGCCCAAACCTACCTAGAGCTATGCCTCCCCACTTCTAGACCTCACCTCAGATGCCCAAACAACCCTCAGCTGAAGCCTACATATGCCTCTTCCTGGGTTCATTCTCCTGAGGGAAGACAGCAACACAGCAACAAGTGACCATGTCCATAGGTCTAACCCATTTCAGGGTAGAGTGGAGGTGGTTGACAGAGTTTGGATTTGCCCACTGGAATGTCCACAGGCATAAACCAGAAGTCCCCTCCAGAACAGGACTGTGCTCAGGGTGGGAAGACAATGGGCTCAGGCATTAGACGAGGGGTTGCCATGTGTGTGAAATAATGAAAGCGAAAACAGAATTAAAGTTACGCAAATGTTGGGGCAGACCCACTAATTAGGTGTCTATCCTTACAGGAGGACTGATTTCAGTCTCTCCCCATCTGCTCCAACCATTAGGCCAAAACATTCTTCACACTCCTCTCTCCCTTCTTCAATATATAATTTATAGCCTGACTTTTTGCCTATTTTGCTGAATACAAACTTCTCTTGGGAAGTTCTAAAAGCACTCTATTAGAACCCCAACCTCCACAGCCTGCAGGTTTGCTGGGAACCCTCTCTTCCTATCCCGCCCATTTGCACATGTGCTCTGTCCTTCACCTCTGTGCTCTCTCCGGCTGTCACAGCTGTACCCTCTCAGTCTACCCAAAGACACGTGCCCAAACTTCAGACCTTGCTGACCTCTGTGATTTCCCAAAACACACACTACATGTTCTTATCCCTGAACTTCTATAGCAGAGATGTCATAAAATTTTAATTAGGGCCAATCAGAAATCCGACTGTGTAGACCCTATCTGTTTTTGCAAAAATGGAAAAGGACTTATCTTATTGGCCGTCCAGAAGAATGGATCTAAATACAGTCTCAGAAAGGGTCAACTTTACTTAGATGTGTGCCATTCTAGGCTTAACATTATTAAACATTTTTTACCAAGTAAATGAGAGCTCTGGCATTTAACAAACTGAGCTATCCTTTTGCAAAAGGGTGATGGCCTGGCCAACATGGCGAAACAGCGTATCTACTAAAAATACAAAAAATGAGCCAGGTTTGGTAGTGTGTGCCTGTAATCCCAGCTACCTGGGAGGCTGATTCAGGAGAATTGCTTGAACCCAGGAGGTAGAGGCTGCAGTGAGCAGAGATGGCGCCGTTGCGCTCCAGCCTGCGTGACGGAATGAGACTCTGTCTCAAGAAAAAGAAAATTAAAAATTAAATAAACAATTAAAAAGTGTGATGTTTTCAGCCAAGACATACCTAAATTCCAATTCCAGATTTTCCTCACCTCCCCCAGGGATGCCTCTGGGTTTCCCTTTCAGTAGTTTCACAGAAGTTTCTATTTCCATATACTTTCAGAGAGTTTCACAGAGACAAACAAAAACATTGTCCAGGGATGTGCCACAGAGCAAAGATTTACATGTGAGTTCTAAGACTGATATTCTCAACTCTGAAGCTTCAAGAATACTTCTGGATGAACATAGCTAGTTTTCAACTCATTCAGTTCTTTTTGAAACTAAGTATCCCTCACCGCCCTCTTCCACATCCATAAGGCTTTACTAAGCTGAGCATCCAAGGTTCAAAAAATATCTGCTACTGAGTCCATTGAGGCATTTACAAAATTGTGGTAGAATTTCAATACAGCCCATAATTACCATCACCTACCAAGATGTGGGTAGCTGAAATACCCAGCTCTTAATATACTTACAAATAGAAAAAGGCGAACCATGAAAACATCTTTGGATTATTTTTTCTTTAAAAACAACACTAATAGACATAGATGCTCTTTTAATAAATGTTTCCAGACATGCTGTTTCCTATAGCTTTTAGTAATAAATATATGTAACAGGTCATTTACTGACAAGTGCACATAACGATGTTTTTATATAACATCTAATAGGGAAAATCTAATAACTGTCAATACCATCAGGTGAAAAAAATTTAATTCATCGGGTGAATTAAATCTCTTGTGGAGTGAAAGTCTTGATTTTTTAAATTATTATTCATCCATCACTACTGATGTCATATTATGCACATCATAACATTTCGAACTTGGGCTTTTATGTTTTTCATTGGCTGAGTCATCATCAAAAGAAGAAGTAATAAGCAAAGAAAAAATTCCCTAGAGAAATCTGCACAAAAAAAATTTCGTATTTTCCATTTATTGTGAGATACATAGATAAAAGAATATTGAGATGCTATTTATTTTTGGTACCTTATTTGATCAAAAGCTTCCTGTATTCCTTTTTAAAGCTAATCCTATTCACCAACAGGTGAAGAAAATTGACATAATTTTGCTTTATTTCTACTCTAACAAGATATTTTACTACATTAAAGAGCCTCGTTGAGCTTCTAGTGTTTAGCATTAGTGTTAAAAAAAAAAAAAGCATTCACACACACACATTCTGTGCTGTAGCCCAAATGGCTAGAAATTGTGAGCTGTTGAGATCTTGCTGCTACTAAATGAATAAAAGCCTCTCTGCTGCCTAAGAGATTATATAGATATGAATATTATTTTTGTATCTATACAGACACACTCACATATATATCATTATGAGTTCAGTTTTTTATTTTCCTGTATATGAAATGGTTGAAAGATCTTATCAATTTCACAGCAATGAACATTTTCTACATTTTCTTTTCTCAGGGAACTTCCTCTTCACACTGTTTCCTTTTTTCCCAGTCTCTTAGGTGAGTTTAGACAATGAAGAAGGTAAGAAAAGACAGGCCACGGTGTCAGGTCTTACCAAGTGTTTCAGGTATATGATTATGAGAAAGGACCCATCTCCACAAGAGTCAAGCAAGAAAAGGGGAGTTACATCATTTTAACGGTGTTTCAAATGGCTAGAAGAGAGGATTTTGAATGTTCTCACCACAAAGAAATGATTACTGTTTGAGGTGATACACTAATTACCCTAATTTGATCATTACACATTGTATACATGTATCAAAACATCAAACTGTATTCCATAAATATGTATAACTATTGTGTCAATTAAAAATAATTTTGGGGGACCGGGTGCGGTGCCTCACAACTGTAATCCCAGCACTTTGGGAGGCCAAGGTGGATGGATCACGAGGTCAGGAAATCAAGATCATCCTGGCTAACACAGTGAAATTAAAAATATAAAAGATTAGCCGGGCATGGTGGCAGGTGCCTGTAGTCCCAGCTACTTGGGAGGTTGAGGCAGGAGAATTGCTTGAACCCAGGAGGTGGAGGTTGCAGTGAGCTGAGATCTCACCAGCCTGGGTGACAGAGCGAGACTCCATCTCAAAAAAAAAAACAAAAAAAATTTAAAAATAGTATTTCACTTACTGTATTTCACACCAGAGAAACACATGCATGTATTTTATATGAAACATACATTGTCTTTTTGGACAATTCAGTCCTTGATATACCTTAAGTACCTGTAAGCACTGTTCTTATGCACTTACCATTAGTAAATCTCATTGAAGAACCTCTGCACAAATAATTTTTTTTTAAAACAAAAACACTAGATACAATCTGCTGGAACAGAATATAAAACAGCAAATAAGAAATGTCCCAGAATATAAAAGCAAGGCCAGAAAGTTTTATTCTCTGAGGTAAGAAAAAAGCCACCTCCAAAATTATGTTTATTTAAACTGGATTTAGATGTTTCTCAAATTGAGTAAGGTGGTTCAAGTTGATATCAGGATACCAACTAAAACATAACGTATCAAACAAGTCAATGAAGGGTTATCTACTCACTTACCTTGACAGTATGAGATAGAGCTATGTCCCACACAGAGTGGGGACCTGCAGGGAGATGAGGCAGGAGTAAGAATTTATCATGGTTTTAACAAATGCTAAGGACAGAGGATACTCTTTTAATAGGCAGAAATATTCCTGGTGTGAAGAGCAATCCATTCTATTGGCCCAGATCAATATAAATATGCCTCTGATTATTTGATCCCCTTGGTTTAGAATCATTCATTTATTCATTCAACAGTTCTCCAATATGTTGATTTTGTAATGAGCACTTCAGTACATGAGGGAGATACCAGGAATAAAAGGCTCAAAGAGAGCTCCGTCTAGTAAGAGAAGTAGACTAGTACACAGACAATTACTAACGAGTTTGATAACTCACTGTTCACTGAGTCACTTGATGTACTGAGTCACTTGATGTCCCCCTCCAGGGGACCCACCAATGTGGTCTTGGTTCTTAAATCAGGTATAATTTCTACCACAAATTCATAAAGTAACTCCCCTTATCTTGCTTGATTCTTGTGGAGATGGGGCCTTTCTCATAATCATATACCTGAAACATTCGTCTTGTTTATCAGTAAGTCTCTTGTGAATTTATTAGCATGAGTCAGTCTCCCTGTAGGCAAAAACATCCAATTTAATGTCTGCCCATGCAAAGTAGGGGTCCAGGCCCCAAAACCATGAAGACTCCATCCCATGAGGCTCTTCCTGAGACAGCCAGTTATGTCTCTTGATAACTCAGGATTTTGCAAAAAAAAAAAAACATGTCTTCGTAACACGCAGCCCTGACACGACAGGGCTTCTATCACAAGATAACATTTCCCTAAGTCATTTTCATCACAAGTGTGCATGGGCTTTCAGCTTATTTTACATCAGTAATTCTCAAACTTTAGTGAGTTTAAGAATTCACTGGGAAGAATATTGAAAATGCAGATTCTTAGGCCCCACACTGTACTCCAGCCTGGGCAACAGAGTAAGACCCTGTCTCAAAAAAAAATATTGTACCATGTGGTACATTTGCATAAATGTAATCTTATTGTCATTTTATTGTTGTACCCAATGTGGATGTTAGAAATGACACAATGATATGACTGATTTTTTTTTATTTTTTTAAATAAGTTATTGGGGTACAGGTGCTTTGTCAGATGTATAGATTGTGAAGATTTTCTACCACTTTGTGGGTTGTCTGTGTACTTTGCTGACTGTTCCTTTTGCTCATATTTCTGCCTTGAGATATTAAATGGAGAAAAAATATCGCAGATTCAGTAGCCTGGTGACTACTAAATGAGTCAAATGATGCAATAAGTCAAATGATATAGTGATTCATTTTGTATCATCTGTTAAACGAAAACGATGCTCCTAACTTTTCAGACACAGCACCATTCTGTCATTGTCATTGTCATCCACACATGCTAAGATGAGAGCAAGACTCCATTTATTTCCAGGGCTTCTTTGGTGAAAGATGCTGTGATGTGCAATGAGATGTATACTGATACATCAATTCACAGTTGACTGTAATTGTCACAAAAATGTAAAACTTCAGACAATGTAAAAAAGAGAGGGATCTTTGCTAGGATATAGAAAAGATCATCATTTATCTGCTTCTGTGTCTTTCTACTGTTAGTAATTCAGTATGTGGACCCGTCTAAACCATGGCTCATTTCCATCCAGACCGCAATCTGGATCATGCTTGACCAAACACTTTACCTTATGGCAGCTATCACATAGGGAAAACCTCATTGGACTTTGAATAATCTAGACTGGGTTGCTGGTGTAGTTTTGCCAGTTGTCAACTAAGTGGCCTCCAGCACACAGTTTTAAATCTTTCAAAGCCTCAGTTTCCCCATCTACAAAATTTGGACACTATTTTAACTCTTTGGATTATTGGGAAGTTTTAAGTTAGAAAATATTTGTGAAAACACCTAGCACAGACGTTAGGGGGCACAGATGCTCAGTAATTCATCTTTTCAAAAATCTATTAATAATGGTATCTTTATAAGTTATCCTCTATGTTATTTATTCTTTTTCCTTCTCTGCCACCTGTTGTAGTTTTGACAAAGTTTCCAATTACAAATGAAGTGACCCTCTTCTAGCAATAAAGAAACAAATTCTCGAACAGCTATTTCCCGTCTGACAGTTGGTATGCATATGCTTCACTGACTTTACTGTTTAGCCATGAAACCTTCATCATAAGTGTCATTTGGCCTTAACTTTGCAATAAGGTAATTATAGTGCTGGGCTTATTAAAAACAGACTCCATCACATGAGACATTGACGGATGTTGGTTGAAGTTCTAACTTGACAAGCAAGTGGGATGAGCAAGTGCATGGCAGAGCTAAAGACATTATATTGCAAATGCTGTTTATTTTCTGTCAACTATAAACTATGCAGTAAATAACACATTATAAAAGAGATCCAGAAATAACATTAGGCTAAAATGGAACCATCAATTATTCTCTCTTCTTTAGCTTTCAGAAGATTTTTTTCCCCTTCACTATTGGTACTTTTTCCTTTACTCGTTAATTGCTTTTTTTCCTGACTCCCCTGTTCTGCTCCAATGCCTATAAATCATTGTAAAAAAAAAAAAAAAAAAAAAAAAAAGATAAAATGTTACTATTATGAAAAGAGTGTAAAAACGGTATTTAAATAAATTTCCTTTTGCTATCCAGCCAACTTTCTCTAACCTTTAAGTGAAAGTTTAAAGCTTCTGCTGTGAATGTTGTAAACTCTTTTGGGCACATGCATGTATTTTTAGCACTCACACGACTCTAGGCACTGGGCACAGTTCCAAATTTAAGCAGTGAGTTTTGACATGTAAATTTAAAATATACTATGGCAGGAAGTTCAAGGTTTTACTGTAAGGAACAACTTTGAAATGCATTTGCCTATGGTGTTAAATCACAAAGGATTCTGAATTAGCTGCTTATGACAGCAAAATGATAATAAATGGAGCAAACAGAGAGGAGAAGAGGAAGAAAAGAGCAGGTGAAAAACTGTCTGACCTTACTCAGTTCCATGCCTACACCCATGCCTTAGAAAGTCACTCCAGTTATAACAGTTCCTTTCCCAGTGTGAAGATTCAGGATTCTCCTCCAAATCAATAAGTAGTTACTTACTGAACATCTATCCCATATCCATCATCATGCTAAACACTGCTTTTATATATGAGTCATTCATTCACATATTCATTCACATATGTGTCACATGTTGGGGATCGCATTAAGAATGAGACAGAAATTACCTTCAAGGAGCTTACAGTTTATTTCTGTGTGTTCTTAAGATATGCAGGCTTAATTCTGAAAATTTTCTTATTTTCTTCAGAAAAAAAAAAGCCCATTGAATGTACCTAGTGTTACCACTATAGAACCTCTCTGTTACACAATCTTTGAGGAGCATAACACTGTTACAGGTAAAACAATGTGGGCATAGGAACCTTCACTTGCTTCCAATTAAACACACACATATATGTGGGTCAAAGCAGAGAACTGATGAAACTGAGTGAAGTGGAAATGAGGAAAGCTGGGTTCTATCAAGGAGTTATAGAATTAGTATTTACTCAGCAACTATATGCATACAGAAACCCACAAATATAAAACACAAATACAATAAAGCCCACTTAGCACATCCAGATTCTCACTGAGTATATTACATGGCTGCAAGTATAGAGGTGCACTTATGCAACGTGGTCGAGGGCTCTCTGAGGAATAGCCAAAGTTACTCATTGATCAAAGCAAAAAGGCTACTGGTCCCTCGTCGACTTTTCCAGCCATATACAGATAATTCATCCCATGGTAATAATAATAATAACAACAAAATATATCTCATTTGAAAAACATTGAAGAATTTTACATTTTTTTGCATCCCTGCAGACAACTGGAGATCATTTGAAGTGTCTCAAAATGCCATGATTGGGAATCATGATCTAGTTATCAGGGCATTAATTGAATTACAAGGCTTTGGGGAATGTGAATAGAAAAGAATAAGTGCCTCTTGGTGCTTTTTGGCTAGTATAAAGCACTACAGGAATAATTGGGAAGTATTCAAAACCACTACACAATTACCACAATTCAACAGGAATAAGACATAAGAACAAAAAAGGGCTAGAAGAATTAAATCTCACTGACAAATTATTTCAAGGAAATCCCACCACACCAGGCCAACACAGGTACTATGCTACCATTTCTTTAACTCACTGAGCACTAAAATTCTCTAAAACCACAAAATAAAATGTTGACAGCTTCATTTAAATATTCTACCATAAGGAAATTGGGTATTGAGTATTATTATAAAGCAACTGTTTCTGTTCATCACAGAAAATCTCTACCTGACATTTAAGACACAGGCAGCAGTCACTGAGTCCTCTACCATTCTTAGGAGCATCTTAAAGCAACCACTTTAGAATGTACACATTTATGCTTGTTGACTTAGCCACTTTTCCAGCAGCATATTTTGGAACCTATATCTCTCCCTCATCTTAGAACATAAATGTATTTATAACACATATTGGTGATGTGGAAAGAACACATCAACAATCAATTTCAGAAAGACTTGTTAAATCATGATATCACTATGTGTTTTTTCATTCATGATGCTTTGGTTTCCCCAATTATAAAATCAGAATAATATTATCTTCTTCCTTGGTGTGTTCTAAGGAATAAAGAGCTTGGCACTGTGCCTGGCATCGTAGTTGCTATAATTACTACTATTGGTGTTGTTGAGATAGTGATATCTTTACCGATACTGTAACTGATATGTACATATTAATATGTAACTAGACAGATAGAGATAGAATTTATGCAGAATGTGTAGGAAATAGGGCTTTCAAGATGGTAACTTTTTTAATAATCAAAAATTGTGTTTCAGGCCTAAAATCATTGAAACATCTGAAAGCAATCACCACATATTCATCCCGGTCTCTAAGATACAGAATTCCTCCCATCTGCCCCAGCGTTCCCCTGGCAGCCCCTTATCAGGTCACACTAGTCATCCTTCAAGGTCTTTCTTTCTATAGTATTTTGGCATGCCTCCATGAGAGCACTTTCCATATAATGCTGATTATTTCTTCCTGTAGAAATCTCCCCCACCAAACTGTCATCTTCTGAAAACTGACCTTATCCATCTCTGAGTCCTGCAGTCCTAACACACTGCCTTGCTCCAAAGTTTGAAGGAGGAAAGCAAACAGAAAAGAAAGCAGACAAAAGGGAAAAAGAAAAAAATCAAGAGGGATAGAGGGAAAAGACAAAATGCACACAATCAAATCTCCATGTTTTAAGCTTCTCTTCTCAGGCAATTTTGTTATAGATTTCCAGAACCTCCTGTGGACCTTTTTTGGCTCTTTGCTCTGGTCTGAGTCTGTACTCTCAGAGACAATGATGTTACTGGCCCAACAAGAAAGATCCACAAGGCCACAAGAAAAATGGTAACAAGGAAAAGCCTTCATTTAAATATCCAGACATTATCCCTCTGCATATGGCAAGAATTTTAAGAAATTATAAATCCTAGATATTTTTTTTAAAAAACACTGATAATCTTTTTTAAGAATTCCTATTGTTATTTGCTAGTTACTTCATTCATTTGAAAAAGATGTGTTTAGCATCTCCTATGTGCCAAGCATTCCTTTGGGTACTAGAGCCTGCCTTTATGATGCTTATATTCCCAAGGGCAGGGATAGACAATCAATCAATCAATCAATCAATCAATCAATAAAACCTCAATAAATAAGTCATCAGGTATCCAAGAAGGTGACAGATGTTGGGGGTAGTATGTGGGAGCAGCAGAGGGACAGAGGTGATGAAGAAATCAGGAGTTCTGGATTCAATTTTAAATAGGCTGCTCAGGGTAGATGAATGATAGAGTGACATTTGTACAAAGGGTGCACAGGTAGTTGTCAGGGTGTATTAGTATGGGTTCTCTAGAGGGACAGAACTAAGAGGATAGATGTATAGAGAAAGGGGAGTTTATTAAGGAGTATTGACTCACATGATTACAAGTGAGTTCCCACAATAGTCTGTCTGCAAGGTGAGGAGCAAGGAAGCCAGTTAGAGACCCAAAACTGAAGAACATGGAGTCCCATGTTCGAGGGCAGGAAGCATCCAGCACAGGAAAAAGAGGCAGACCAGAAGATTCAACCAGTCTAGTCTCTTCACGTTCTTCTGCCTGCTTTTATTCTGGCTGTGCTGGCCGCTAATTAGATTATATCCACCCAGATTGAGGGTGGATTTGCCTTTCCCAGTCCACTGACTTAAATGTTAATCTTCTTTGCAATACCCTCACAGACACACCCAGGACCAATACTTTGCATCCTTCAATTCAATCAAATTGACACTCAGTATTAACCATCACACATGGAGTGTTCCACACAGGAGGAAAAGCCAAAGAAAATGTAGCTGGCATTTCTGAAGTTCAGCAAGGAGGCTAGTGTGAATGGAGCAGAGGGTACTGGCAGGGAATGGGGATGGGGGTAGATGAATTCAGAGAGACCATATGAAGGAGGGGTGGCATATCAGGCATAGCCCTGTAGCCACTACAAACACTGTGATTTTACTCTGAGTTACATGGAGACCCACTGGAGAGTTTGCCTCAACTTACCTTTCTGTTCCTATAAGCAGCTGCCTAGAGTTGCCATCCTCTCGCCCACTGGAAAATTAGGGACTTTTGCAGTTAGTTGTCCTGGCTTTTACTAAGAGGGGCAACGTCAGTTTGCTGTCAAATGTCACATTTAATAGGGACCACCCTAATGGCCTTTTCCTGGTTATATTTCTCCCAGTGAAGAGTCAAAGAGATCCAGGGATTTTCCCACCTAGACCTGCCTCCCTCTTTCCAGACCACAGTCCAATACCCAGGAACTTTCTGCCTAAAAATGAAGACTCCCATTCCCAGGGCATGTAGAACCCCCTTTTCCTGGGCTGTCCTCCATGACCAGGTCATGCTCTCTCAGCATGCAACCCCAAGATGGCCAGGGGCTGGGTATTTACAGAGGGAGACAGAGCTTGCACTTCCAGGCTGTTGGGATGATGGAGGTTCTATAGGCTTTGATATATGCAATTGACTGGAGGCCCCCTGAAGTGTAGATGAAGCCAGTGCCCTATTTTCATTTCAGCTCCAACCCTACAAGTGTCCAGGCAGCCTAGGTATCAAAGCCCTTCAAATGATAAGTCAGAATACTAAAACTCCCTTGCCAAAAGTAAAACTTTCCTGTCTACCTAGTTCTAACTGTGTCAAGAAGCTGTTTCCTTCTGCAGTTCTATTTTCCCTGCTCCCCTGGCTTATTCACTTTATCAAAATGGATTTCCAGATCAGATGGAGATACGAATTCCCGGCATTACCTGAGCACATGTCTCATGTGTCCCCATGTTCCCAGGCTGCCAGCCTTCTATGAGATAAGTGTCGCCCGATCACCCCTGAGTCTCTCTTTTCAGCCACAGGTCATCAGGTACACCATGGAAATTGATTATTCTACTCACTTCAGCTAGGAGGCAATAACTGTCCATCAAAATGGCTATTGCCAGCAGCAAAAAGGGACTAAGCACTTCTGAACAATTTTAACTTGAACATAACATATTTCCAACAGTTAAATAGTAGCTTTTTCCATAAGAGTATTTCTTTTTACGAGTGCTTTCAAATCTGTTATCTCCTTTTATTATCTTAATATCTCTGTCAAGCAGGTAAAGCAGCTTGAAGGAAAAGAATCCCAGAGTGTGAGAGTTTTGACTGCAGCCACTTCCACAGGCAGTGTTCCTACTAAGTCTAAATCTCAATCTAGACCAGGCTCTGATGGCCTTTCCAGCACACCGTGCAAATCCTGACCCCTCCCCAGTCAGAAACCCTGAATTTTTTGGCCATTTCCAGGTCTCACTTAATATCTCTTCTTTCCTGGATCTGCCATATAAGTGTCACCTACCTTAACATGAAATAAATATAAAAAGCTATATGTTTTCCTCTTGAAACTTCATATTTCTTCTTTGACTCAACTAATGTTTATTGAGTGCCTATTTTATTCTAGGTGGTGTGCCAGGGGAACACAAAATAGTCAACCTCCCTGGTATCATGGAGCTTGCATTCTGGGGGAGAGGAATAGTCAGTAAAGTAGAACATACATAAATGAACAAGAGCGCAGTGGACACTGTCTCTACCTGCTCATATGACCTGTGTATTCCCTTTCTCATGCATGCCAGTCCTACCGCTTCCTCCTATAAGCACCCATGACTTTCCCCCCAAGACTCTCTCTGGTGACCCTGGCCCCCACACAGGAAAGGCCTTCCTCAAGTGCTGGGGACTTGATAGTCTGAGTCCTCAACCAATGACCAATTAGAGTTACTGGATAAATACCCCAGCTCCCTCACCTTTCAGGTGGGGCAACTTTGAAGCAAAGTCTTCTACACTGTCACCCAGAGTTTCCCAGTGGAAACAGCCCCAATTTCCCATAGCAGGCACCCTGATTGGCTTCCATTTCTTCCCATACTTGGACTTCCACACTCCCCAACCTGTTCTAAGATCACCTCCAAGAAAACTACTTAGAGAAAACTCTAATGTCTTGGTACATTAGAGATAGTGATAAATATTATAAAGGAAAAAAATTAATATAATGATAAAGAGACTGAGAGAAGAAAAGGCAATATTAGATTGGGTGTTCAGGGAGGGCTAAAGAATAAGGTGATGCTTGAGCTGGGGTGATAGCTGAGCTGAGACTTGAAAGATGAAGAAGAACCTGCTGGTGGAAACTGGGAATCTGAGGGCAAGTATTCCAAGGAGAAAGAACAGCAAGTGGGAAGATCCTGAGGCTGGAGGAAGTGTGGGGTGCTTGAAGAATAGCAAGAAGGCCAGAGTGGCTGGAGCAGATGTAGTCAGAGAAGCAAGAAGGAGCTGGTTCCAGAGGACCTGGATGGCACACTAAGGATTTCTAGATTTTATACTAAGCACAATGGGAAGCTGCAGGACAGCCCAAGCCACGGAGTTGACATAATTCAATCTACTTTTTTGAAAGGTCATTATAGTTGTTGTTAGATCCTGTGCCCTCCACTTCAGCACCATGCAGGACACAAAACCAGTCCCTTTGGACGGTTGGCTTAGATCACATATGAAGTATAGTTAGAATGAACTTCAGAAAAAAAATAATAAAGAAAAGAAAAAGATAGTGATCCAAGAATTTTCCAATGGTTAACAGGGAACTTCCCAAGTCTCTAGTTCTGCACTCCCCATATCAAAAATGTGTTTGATGAGCCTATTGTGAAGAAAGTCATGGGAAGTCCTCCTAAATCTGTCTCAAGTAGAAATGTGCTACAAGAGCTCTGCATCACATATGAAAGTTTAGAGAATTCATTCACTTCCTTGATAAATCGTTTTGAATTAAAAAGGAAGGACATTTTTGCTAATAGGAGAGAAATAAAGGTCAATATATCTGACCATCTGGCCCCAATCTCAAAAGATCACTGCTTTTAAGTACTCCCTGCTATTATTAATGATGCTGTACTAATGCATATTCCTCCTGATAGAAACTGCTTTGCCACTTTGTTACTTAACACAGATGCTATAGAAGCAAAGGTTAGAATCTTGCACCTTTTAGGGCAAAACGATGAGGCTAGTTAGGCTAATGCTTGACAAGCAGTTGGAATAAATTAATTTCCCTTCTCTGAAATGTTTCTTTGTCAGCTTCTGGGGGTCAGTCACCATTTTAGCTCAGCTAATGCTGCCAAGAGTAGAATATCAGATGACAGATGCAGAGAAGTTTACTTCAAATCAGTGCTTTGAGCTAAAGCACCTGATGCCTATTCATACAGTGCCTACCAGTCCATTACCCTGCCCTCAAAGGCTCGTTCTGTTGTTCACAGGAGTTATTTACTGCGAGGCAGATAATCTTGCAGAAGAACACATTACTAAATTCCTTAATCCATGTGCTCTTTGAAATAATTATTTTGGGAAAATGTCTCTCAAAATCAAGCAAAAAAAGTCTGCCACATTTTTAAAAGGGATATTTTGTTTAAAATAATGAAAAATAGCAGTTTTACCCACTTTTAATTCTGGATATTTTCAGAAAAAAATTTATACCACCAAAAGAATCATTCATTGATTTTTTCTTTTCTTTTTTGGTATTTTCACTTCTTGCATAATTATCCTCTGCAATTGGAAAATGGTATTACTAGGTAGTGATGGAAAGGAGCACACACCTAAAATCTAAGAAGCAGTTGTGTTTGGCTGGAGAGTGAAGATAGTGTCTGTATGACATACTCAGGTATGAGGATTATAACCAGTGCGATAAGAAGGAAGAGCTATCATGAGCCCTACTACGTTCACATTATTGTTGGGAGATTACTACAGCTTTGTAACATAATTTGAAATTGGAGTGAGGACTCCAACTTTGTTCTTTCTCAAGAGTGCTTTGGCTATTAGAGGTCTTCGGTGGTTCCATACTAACTGTAGAATTGCTTTTTCTATTTCTGTGAAAAATGTCATGGAATTTTGATGGAGAATACATTGAATCTATAAATTGTGGTAAGATGGATTTTTAAAAAATATTCTTCAAATCTGTGAATGCAGGGTATTTCTCCATTGATTTATGTCTTCTTCAACTTCTTTCCTCAATGTTTTATCAGTTTCAGTGTATAAATCTTTTTCTTCCTTGGTTAAACTTATTTCTATTTTTTTATGCTACTGTAAATGAAATCATTTTCTTGATTTTGTTTTTGTGTAGATTTTTTACTGGTATAAAGAAGGCAACTGATTGACTTTGTATCATGCAATCTTATTAAATTTACTTATTAGTTCTAACAGCCTTTTGTTCATTTGTTTCTTATGTATTTGCTATATTTTGGTAGAGTCTTTGTTTTTCTATATATAGGGCTATGTCATATGCAACCAGGGATAATTTTATTTCTTCATCTTCTATTTGAATATCTGTTACTTCTTTCTCTTGTCTGATTGCTCTTGATGGTTTCAGTGCTATACTAAATACAAGTGAGAGCATGCATTTTTGCCTTGTATGGGACCAAAGCTATAGCAATCTATACAGTATGGTTCTGGCATAAAAACAAATATATAGACCAGTGAAACAGAATTGTGAGCCCAAAAGTAAACCCAAGCATGTATAGCCAACTAATGTTTGACAAGCAGACCAATAATATGCAATGAGTAAATGATATTCTCATCAATAAATGGTGTTGAAAAAACTGGATATTCACATGAAAAAGAATGAAAACTGGACCCCTATCTTACATTATACACAAAAATTAACTCAAAATGGATGAAATATTTAATCATAAGACCTGAAACTATAAAATTCCTAGAAAAAAATATAGGCAGGATGCTTCATGACATTGGCCACAGCAATGATTTGTTGTATATCATACTAAAAGCTCGAGCAACAAAGTGAAAAACAAAAACAAATGAACTACATTGAACCAAAAAGTTTCTGCACAACAAAGGAAACAATCAACAAAATGAAAACCCAGCCTATGAATTGAGAGAACATATTTAACAATCATATATATGATAAAAATTAGCAACCAAAATATATAAGAAACTCTCACAATCCAACAGCAAAAAAACAAATAATCCCTTTTATTTTAATGGACATCTGAGCACATTGGCTCACCCTGTAATCCCAGCACTTTGGGAGGCCAAGTAGGGAGGATTGTTTGAGTCCAGGAGTTCAAAACCTTCCTAGGCAAAATGGTGAGACCCCATATCTACAAAAAAAAAAAAAAAAGCTAAGCATAGTGGCATTTATCTGTAATCCTAGCTACTCCAGAGGCTCAGGAGGTAGGATCACTTGAGCCTGAGAGATTGAGGTTACAGTGAGAATCATTGCACCATTGCACTCCAGCCTGGATGAAAATGCAAGACCCTGTCTCAAACAAACAAATGAATAAATAAACAAAAGGCAAAAGACCTGAATACTCATTTCTCCAAAAGAGAAATAAGAAGCCAACAGGTATATGAAAAAGTGCTCAGCATCGCTAATCATCAAGAAAATGTACATCAAAACCACAACGAAATAATACCCCACATCTGTTATGATGGCTAATATTGAAAAGACATAAAATAACAAGTGTTGGTTAGGATATAGAGAAAAGACAACCCTTGCACACTGTTGGTGGGAATATATAAAGGTTTATTAAAAAATTAATATTAGAACTGCCATGTGACACAGTGATCTCTCTTTTGGGCATATACCCATTGGAAATGAAATCATCCCTTCATACAAATATCTGGGCTCTTATTTTCACTGAAGCATTATTCACAATAGCCAAGATAGGGAAAAAACCTAAGTGTCCATGGATAGAAAAATGAATTCAAAACTTTGGTATTGTTCTGTCTTTAAGAAGGAAGTCCTGCCATTTTCATGGCAATATAGATGAACTTGTAGGACATTATGCTGAGTGAAATAAACCAGACACAGAAATAAAAACATTTGATTATCCCACTTAACATATTGAATCTTAAAATAAAAAGTCAAATACATAAAAATTGAGAGTAGACAGTAGTTACCATGGGGTAGGGGTTGGAGGGAAATCTGGAGTCATATGTCAGGGTACAAAGTTGCAATTATGTAGGATAAATAAGTCTAGAGATATAACCTAGGCCTTGATGGCTATGGATAATAATATTACATAACATACTGGAAATTTACAAAGAGAAATTTCAGGCATTCTTATTACCAAAAAAAAAAAAATAATAAGATTAGAAAAAGATCTACCTATGTGAGGAGATAGATATATTAATTTACTTGACTATAGTCACTTCACTATGTTTATGTATATGAAAACATTATTTATACCTTAAATATTTATAATTTTAAAATTAAGGAAATGATAACAATTCAAAAAACAAGACAGTTATCACTGGGAGACAAAGGTATGCTTTTTAATTGATTCTGATTTCATACAAGCAAAATGGGAAGTAAATTTTGATTTTGAACCTGTTTTCTGTTTTAAGTTCCATCCTATTTTGTTTATATTTGGATGAATGCATTGCTTTGTTTTATTCTGAGTAATTATTATAAGATAGATAGTAGAAAAACAATAAAAAATAACAATGTTACAAGAATATTTGAAAAGAAACAAAATCAACAAACTTGTTAGACTTAAAAAAGACAGAAGGTTCGAGTAAATAAAATTATTACTGAAAAAGAGACATTATAACTGATACTACAGAAATACAAAGGATCACAAGAGACTACCATAAACAATTGTACCAACAAATTGGATAACCTAGAAAAGTGAATACATTTTAAGAGACATATAGCCTTCTATTCTTTCATGTTTCAGCCTTGAATAGACCAGTAATAAGTAAGGAGATTGAATCAATAATCAAAAACTTTCCAACAAAGAAAATCCCAGGTCCTGATGGCTTTACTGCTGTATTAAAAAAAAATTTAAATGATATTTAATACAAGTTATTCTCAATGTCTTTCAAAAAACTGAATAGGAAGGAACACTTCCAAACTCATTTTAGGAGGCCAGTATTACCCTGAATCCAAAGCCAGACAAGGACGCTACAAGAAAATAAAATTACAGGTGAGCATAGATGCAAAAATCTTCCACAAAAGACCAGCAAACCTAATTAGGCAGCACAGTAAAAGAACCATTCATCATGACCAAGTAGGCTATATTCCTGGAATGCAAAAATGGTTTAACATACTCAAATCAATAAATGTGATACACCACATTAGTGTAATAAAGGTTACATCATATGATCATCTCAATAGATGCAGAAAAAGCATTTAACAAAATTCAACATATTTCATGATGAAAACTATCAACAAATTATGTATAGGAAAAACTGAACTCAACATAATAAAGGCCATATATGAAAAGACCACAGCTAACATTGTACTCAGTGTTGAAAAGCTGAAAGCTTTTTCTCTAAAATCAGGAACAAGACAAGGATAACTACTCTTACCACTTCTATTCAACATAGTACTGGTCCTAGCCAGAGTGATTAGGCAAGAAAAAGAAATAAATGGCATTCAAATTGGAAAGGAAGACATAAACTTGTCTCTGTTTACAGATGACATGATCTTACATATAGAAAACACTTAAGGCTGCATCAAAAAGCTGTTAAAAATAATAAACGAATTCAATAAGATTGCAGAAAGTCAACAGGCAAAAATCATTAGCATTTCTATACAATAAAAATGAACTATCTGAAAAGAAATTAAGAAAACAATTCCATTTACAATCCTACCAAAAAAATACTTAGGAATAAGTTTAACCAAAGAGGTAAAAGACCAAAAATTACAAAACATTGATAAAATAAATTGAAGGAGGAAGCAGAGCAAGATAAGCAAATTGCCCTCCAGCAATTGCCCACACACACAGAGGAATATCAAGTTGAACAACTATCCATGCAAGACATTAACTTCATACAAACTAAAAAAAATAAAAAATCAGGTGAGAGATTACAGTACCTGGTTTTAGCGTAACAAGAAAGAATACATTGAAGAGGGTTGGAAGAACGGTCTCACATTACCCCTCCCTCATTCCCAGGAGGCCCAGCACAGAGAGAGACTCCTTCCACTTGGGGGAAAGAGAAGGAAGAAAAGTGGTGGATTTTGCATCATTTCCCAGAGAATTCTCCCTTAAGTGCATCGTGGCTGAGTATCTAGGAGTCGGCATGAGTCACAACATAACTAGGCTTAGGGTGCCCTCTAGTGCTGAAGTAGCTGCAGTGACCGCAGGCTCAGTTAACACAACAGTCCCCTTTGATTTTTGGAAAGCCCTCTGAAAAAGGACCAGTACAAACAAGACCAAACTGTCGAACTGGGAAAAAAAAAAAATGCCTAATTCTTCAATGTCCAGACAGCAACAACATTCAAAAGCACCAAGAGCATTCAGGATAAAATGACCTCACTAAAGGAACTAAAGAAGACATCAGCAGAAAATCCTGGAGTGATGACGTGCACCCTCTAACACAAGAAGAAATTCAGAAATCTATCACAGAAATTTTACAAACAGATTAAAATAATTTTTAAAAATATGGAACTGAAAAATTCAATTGACAAACTGAAAATACATCAGAATGTCTCAATAACAGAATTGATCAAGCAGAAGAAAGAATTAGTGGCCTAAAAGACAAGCTATTTGAAAAAAATACAGTCAGAGAAAAACAGCAAAAGAATGAAAAAGAATAAAGTACACCTACAAGATCTAGAAATTAGCCTCAAAAGGGAATATCTAAGAGTTATTGGCCTCAAAAAAAGATGTAGAGAGAAATCAGGATAGAAAATTAATTCAAAGAAATAATTTTTAAAAAAACTTTCCAAACAAAGAGAAAGATATAAATATCCAGGTAAAAGAAGGTCAAAGAATAACAAGAAGATTTCACCCAAATAAAACTACCTCAAGACCTCTCTTTCTTTATTCAACAAATATTTATTGAGTGCTCAACTTGAGCCAGATAAGGTTCTTAGACCAGGGAATCAGTAATTAACAGACACAAATAATTGCCTTTATGAAGCTCATATTCTAGTGGAAATACACTACAATTAATCAACAAGATATATATATGTGTATATATATATATCAAATAATGATAAATACTATGAAAAAGAATAATGCAGGAAACAGGGGATAGAAACATGCCAAAATGGGTTTTGTCATTTTAAATAAGGTTCTCAGGGAAGATTTTCTCAGACAAACAAAAGTTGGGGAAATTTATTACAAATAGACCTGTCTTACAAAAAATGCTAAAAGTTCTTTAATCCAAAAGAAAATGATGCTACTAACATGCAACAAGAAATCATCTGAAGGTATAAAACTCATTGATAAAAGTAAGTACACAGACAAATTCAGAATACTCTATTACTGTAATTGTGGTTATAAACCACATATATCTTTAGTATGAAGACTAAAAAATAAATGTCTCAAAATCAAAATAATTAGAACAATTTGTTAACAGGCGATATAAAAGATATAAGACAACAAAAAGTCAAAAGAGTAAGGGGGGATGAAGTTAAAGTATAGAATATTTTTCTTTATACACATAAAAGAAAGCAATTTCTTTTTTCTTTGCGATCAAAGTTATGTTTTTACTAGTTTAAAATACCATACTATAACTATAAGATGTTATTTGCAAGCCTCATACTAACCACAAAGCAAAAATCTGTAATAGATACGCTAAAAATAAAAAGCAAGGAAGTAAAACATACTACTAAAGAAAATCATTTACTCAGGAAGGCAGGAGGGCAAAAAGGAAGGGAGGGAGGGCAGAAGCACTTACAAAACAACCAGAAAACAAATAGAAAAAAGGCATTAGTAAGTTCTTACCTGACAATAAAAATAGTGAATGTACATAAACTAAAATCTCCAATTAGAAGACACAGAGTAGCTGAATGGACTTAGAATAAAAAAAGAAAGACCCCATATACGGCCTACAATAAACTCACTTCACATATAAAGATACAGAGAGACTGAAAGTGAAGGGTTGGAAAAAATATTCCACACAAACAGAAACAAAAACTACAGCAAGTAGTTATACTTATATTAGATAAAATAGATTTCAAGTAAAAAATACTGTAGAAAGGGATAAAGAAGTCATTACATAATAATAATGAGGTCAATTCAGTAAGAAAATGTAACAATTATAAATATATATGCCACTAACATCAGAACACTCAAACATATAAAGCAAATATTAATACATCTAAAGACAGAGATAGACTGTAATACTAGTAGAGGACTTCAGCTACACGTTTTTGGCAATACACAGATCATCCAGACAGAAATCAACAAAAGAAACATGAGAATTAAACTACACTCTAGAGCAGATTTACCTGACATTTATACATTTCATCCAACTACTGAAGAGTATAGGTTCTTCTCATCAGCACAGGGAGTACTGTACAAGATAGACTGTATATTAGGCCATGAAACAAGTCTTGACAAATTCAAAAAAAATTGAAATCATGTCAAATATCTGTTCTGACCAATACAGAAAAACAAACTAGAAATCAATAATAAGACAAACTTTGGAAACTATACAAATACACGGAAATTAGATGACATGCTTCTGAACAACCAATAAGTCAATAAAGAATTTAAGAATGAAGTTTAAAAATGTCTGGAAATAAATAAAAGTGGAAACACAGCATACCAAAACCTGTGAGACACAGCAAAGGCAGTACTAAGAGGGAAGTTGAAACGTAGACAAACTTCAAATAACCTAATGATGAATTAGAAAATAAAAAACAAATCAAACCCAACATTAGTAGGAGGCAAGAAATAATAAAAGATCAGAACAGAAATAAATGAAATTGAGACAAAAAAATACAGAAGATCAATGAAATGAAAAGTTGGTTTATTGAAAAGATACTGAAAAACCTTTAGCTAGACTAAGAAAATAAGAGAGAAGACCTAAATAAATAAAATCAGATATGAAAAAGGAGACATTACAACTGATACCAAAGAAATTCAAAGGATTATTAGAGGCTACTGTGAGAAACTACATGCCAATAATTTGAAGAGCCTAGAAGAAATGGATAAATTCTGATACATACAACCTACCTATATTGAGCCACGAAGAAATAGAAAACCTGAACAGACCAGTAATGAGTAACAAGATCAAAGCAGTAATGAAAAGTTTCCCATCAAAGAAAAGCCCAGAATCAGATGGCTTCACTGCTAAATTCTACCAATTGTTTAAAGAATAGACAACAATTAAATTCAAACTATTCCAAAAAATTGAAGAGCAGGGAATACTTCCAAACTCATTCTATGAGGCCGGCATTGCCTTGATACTAAAGCCAGATGAAGATACAAAAACAAACAAATGAACCAAAATCCTTTATAGGCCTATGTCTATGATAATCATAGATGCAAAATCCTCAACAAAATACTGGCAAAGCAATTTCAACAACACATTAAAAAGATCATTCACCATTACTAAGTGGGATTCACAAATTAATGAAAGTGATACATCACATTACTAGAATCAAGGACCAAAACCATATGATGATTTTAATAGATGATAAAAAAAGTATTCAACAAAATTCAGCACCTCTTTATGATAAAAAAAACACTCAACAAATTAGTTATGAAAGGGAAATACTTTAAAATAATAAAGGCCATATGTAACAAATATGACCCTAGACCATATGACCCAAACCCATAGCATCATACTGAATGGGGAAAATCTAAAAGCCTTTTCTCTAACATCTGGAATAAACCAAGGATGCTCACTTTCACCACTTCTACTCAACAATATACTAGAAGTCCTAGCCAGAACAATTAGACAAGATAAACAAACAAACGGTACCCAAATTGGAAAGGAAGTAGTCAAATTCTCCTGGTTTGCAGATTATATAATTTTATATTTAGAAAAACCTAAAGACTATACCAAAAACCTCTTACAACTGGTGAAAAAATTCAGTAAAGTTGCAGGATACAAAACAAACATGTGAAAATCAATAGCATTTCTATATTCTAGCAGTGAACAATCTAAAAAAGAAATTAAGAAAGCAATACCATCTATAATAGCTACCAAAAAAAATGCCTGGGAATAAACTTAACAAAAGAAGTGAAAGATCTCTACAGTGAAAACTATGAAACACTGATGAGAGAAATTGCAGAGGACACCAAAAAATAGGAAAAATGTCCCATGTTCTTGAGTTAATATTGTTAAAATGTCCATACTATCCAGTGATCTACAGATTCAATGCGATCCCTATCAAAACACTAATGAGATTCCTAACCGAAGTAGAAAAAACAATCCTCAAATTTGAATGGAACCACAAAAGACTCCAAATAACCAAAGCAACCCTGAGCAAAAAGAACAAAGCTGGAAGAATCACATTACTTGACTTCAAAATATACTACAAAGATATATCCAAACATAAATTTATCCACAAATCAAAATAGCATGATACTCATAAAAACAAATACATAGACCAAAGAAACAGAATTCAAAGTCTAGAAATAAATTCCAGGGCCAGATGGCAAAATAGTAACAGCTCTGGTCTGCAGCTCCCAGCAAGACCAACGCAGAAGGTGGGTGATTTCTGCATTTCCAACTGAGGTACGCACCTCATCTTATTGGGACTGGTTAAACAGTGGGTGCAGCCCATGGAGGGTGAGCCAAAGCAGGGTGGAGCGTCGTCTCCCCTGGGAAGTGCAAGGGGAACCCTCTCCCCTAGCCAAGAGAAGCCATGAGGGACTGTGCCTTGAGGAATGGTGTATTCCAGCCCAGATACTATGCTTTTCCCACAGTCTTCACAACCTGCAGACTAGGACATTCAGTTGGGTGCCTACATGACCAGGGCCCTGAGTTTCTGTCCAAAACTGGGCAGCCATTTGGACAGACACCAAGCTAGCTACAGGAGCTTTTTTTTCATAACCTAGTGGCCGCTGGAATGCCAGTGAGAGAGAACTGTTTATTCCCCTGGAAATGGGGCTGAAGCCAGGGAGCTGAGTGGTCTTGATCAGCGGATCCCACCCCACAGAGCCCAGCAAGCTAAGATTCACTGGCTTGAAATTCTCACTGCCAGCACAACAGTCTGAAGTCAACCTGGGATGCTTCAGCCTGGTGCGGGGAGGGGCAGCCACCATTACTGAGGCTTAAGTAGGTGGTTTTCCCCTCAAAGTGTAAACAAAGCCACTGGAAAGTTTGGGCTGGGCAGAGCCCACCACAGTGCCACAAAGCAACTGTAGCCAGATGGCCTCTCTAGATTCTTCCTCTCTGGGCAGGGCATCTCTGAAAGAAAGGCAGCAACCCCAGTCAGGGGCTTATAGATAAAACTCCCATCTCCCTGAGAGAGAGCACCTGGGGGAAGGGGCAGCTGTGGGCACAGCTTCAGCAGACTTAAACATTCCTGCCTGCCAGCTCTAAAGAGCGCAACAGATCTCCCAGCACAGTGCTCAAGCTCTGCTTAGGGACAGACTGCCTCCTCAAGTGGGTCCCTGACCCCCATGACTCCTGACAGGGAGACACGTCATATAAGGAGGTTCCTCAAAAAATTCAAATAGAACTACTATTTGTTCCAGAAATTCCATTTCTGGGTATATATCTGATGGAAATAAAATCACTATATGTACTAATAATGTATTGTATACTTGAAAATTGCTAAGAAACTAGATCTTACATGTTCACACTACAAAAAAATGATAAGTATGTGAGATGATGAATATGTTAACAAGCTTGACTTAATCATTTCACAATATATGTGCTCTTTTGGTTACCCTGTCTATGGAATATCTTTTTTATCCCCTTTTCTTTCAGCCTATATGTGTCCTTAAGGCTTAAGTGAGTCTTGTGGACAACATATTGTTGGATCTTCCTTTTATAATTATTATTCACTTAGTCCATTTTGTGTTCCTATAAAGGAATATCTGAGGCTGCATAATTTATAAAGAAAAAAGGTTTATTTGGCTCACAATTGTGGATGTCTACAAAATGCAAGATGAGGCATCTGTATCTGGTGAAGGCCTCAGGCTGCTTCTACTTGTGGTAAGAGGTGAAGGGGAACTGGTGTATGCAGAGCTCACACAGAGAGGGGTGAAGTGTCAGGTTCTTTTTAACAACCAGCTCTCTTGGGAACTAACACAGTGAGAACTCACTCGCTCCTAAGGGAGAACCTTGACATACTCATGAGAGGTCTGCTCCCATGACCCAAACACCTCCCACTAGACCTTGCCTCCCAACAACTGGGATTAAATTTCAACATGAGGTTTGGTAGTGACAAACATCCATATCATAGCATCCATTTTGCCACATTGGTGTCTTCTTTGTTTTAATTGACAAATTAAAAAAATAAAGCTAGTTAACATATTTATCACCCCTCATACTTACCATTTTTGCAGTGAGAACATTTATTATCTTAGCAATCCTCAAGTATACAAAACCTTTATTAACTGTAGTCACCATGATGTACAATAGATCTCCAGAAACTATTCCTTCCATCTAATTGAAACTTTGTAAACTTTGATACACATCCCCCCAATCCCTGGTAACCACCATTCTGCTCTCTGCTTATATGACTTTAACATTTTAAGTTTCTACATGTAAGTGACATCGTGTCGTATCTGTCTTTCTATGCCTGGCTTATATCACTTAACGTAATGTCCTCCAGGTTCATCAGTGTTGTCACAAATGCAGTATTTTATTCTTTTTTAAGGCTTGATGGTATTCCATTGTGTACATATACCACATTTTTGTTATACAGTCATCTGTTGATGGACGTAAGTTGATTCCATATTTGGCTATTGTTAGTAATGCTATAATATAATGACCACAAAAGTGCAGATATCGCTTCAATATACTGCCTTCATTTTCTTTGGATATATACCCAGTAGTAGAATTGCCTGATTATATGATAGTTCTATTAACTCTGTTCTTTCTGTTGGAAAAATAATCCATCTGCATTTAAAGTAACTATTGATAGGGAAGGACTTACTATTGCCATTTGTTTTTTCTGACTGTTTTATAGTTCCTCTGTACCTTTTTTCTCTCTGCTGTCTTCCTTTGTGATTTGTTGCTTGTTTGTTTTTAGTGGTATGCTTTGATTTCTTCTCTTTATCTTTTGTGCATTTACTAGAGATTTTTTTCTTTGGGTGGTTACTGGAGGTTATCATGAGCCTTATATAAAATATCTGTAGTTATAGTATTCTATTTTGAGCTGAAAAAAACTTCAAACACATACAGAAACCCTATACTTTCATTGTTCCCCTCCCTTGACACATTTTATTCTATTGATGTTACACTTTACATCTTTTTACATTGCATATTACTAACAAATTCTTATAGCTGTAGTTATTGTAATACTTTTGTCTTTTAACTTTTACACTAGAGTTAAAAGTGATTTGTACATCCCTATTATAGTTTTAGAGTATCTGAATTTGCCTATATACTTACCTTTACCAGTGAGTTTTAGACTTTCATGTTTTGATGTCATGACTTATCATCCTTTTGTTTCAACTCAAAAAGCTCCCTTAACATATCTTGTAAAGCAGGTGATGATGAAATTCCCTCAGCTTTTGTTAGTCTAGAAATGTCTTTATCTCTCTTTCATTTGTGAAGGACAGCTTTGCTGGGTACAGTATTATTGTTTGGTAGGTTTTTCTTCTTTTAGTACTTCATCCTAGCTTACAAGGTTTCTGCTGAAAAGTCTACCGGTAACCTTAAGAGAGTTCCCTAGTATCTCTTTTCTCTTGTTGCTTTCAAGACTCTCTGACTTTTCAGTTTGGTTATAATATGTCTTAGAGCATTTTAAGGTTTTTCGGATTTTTTTGAACACATTAATCTGGAAGTCCATATCTGTTCCAATATTTGGAATGTTTACAGCCAGTATTTTTAAAATAAGACTTCTGTCTCACTCTGTTCCTTCTGAAAATCCCATAATTCATATGCTCATTTGCTTGATGGTGCTTTCTTCACTCTTACGCGTTCTTCACTCTTTTAGATTCTTCTCTCTTTTTGTTTCTCTAATTGACTAATATCAAATGACCTGTCTTTGAGTTAGCCAACTCTTTTGATTTTTCTCTTGAAGCTTTTGAATTTTTCAGTTCTATCATTATTCAGATGGTCCTCCACTTATGACAGTTTGACTTATGATTTTTTTTTACTTTATGATGATGCAAAAGTGATAGGCTTTCAGAAGAAAGTGGTACAGTACCCTCTCACAATGCTGAACAGTAGCAGCAAGCCATAGCTTCCATTTAGCCACATGATCATGAGGGGAAACAACCAATACCCCTACAGTGCACTGTGTTGCCAGATGATTTTGCCCAACCATAGACTAATGTCCTTTAGGGCAACTATAGGCACAGTTAAGATAGGTTAGGTTAATTTATGACATTTGATAGATTAGGTGTATTGGATGCATTTTTAACTTATTATATTTTCAATTGACAATGGGTTTATCACAACATAACCCCATTGTATATCAGGAAGCGTCTATATTCTTCAGCTCCAGTATTTCCACTTGGTTCTTTTGTATTATTTTGACTTCTATTCTCCTTTTGTTCATGTACTCTTTCCTTGATTGTTTTAGTTTTTTATCGTTGTTCTCTTGCATCCCATAGAACTTCTTTAGGATTATTTTAAATTCGTTTTCAGGCAATTCATAGATCTCTATTTCTGGGGTGAGTTGCTAAAGCTTTACTGTTTTCCTTGAGTGGTTCATATTTGCCTGATTCCTCATTATTTGTGTAGCCTTGCATTGGTGTCTGTGTATTTATAGGAGCAAATACCTATTCCTGTCTTTATACATGGTTTCAGCAGGTGAAGATCTTCTCCTGTTGGGCCACTGGGCTGATAGGATTGCCAGAATCATGGTAAATTGGGGTTGGAGCTGAGTCACATGACTGCTGCTGGGTTCATAGTTACCAGGGGCACAAGCAGGCATGGATCCTATGCAGTCACTGGGTAGACTGAACTGCCTTCAGGACCTTGGTCAGTAGGGCTGGTGCAAAGATGTCGGTCTGCTTCAGGGTTTCCAGATGGCAGGCCTGTTACAAGGTAGTGTAGCTTCCTCCAGGTGTCCCTGGGAGAACTTCCACTGCATGACTGGGTGGGTCCCTTGGCAGGTGGTGCTAGTCTCATACCATGGCTGACAGGAACTCAATAACAGGGATGGTTAAGCATCCACAGCTGAGACCAATGTCTCCAGGCCTGCCTCTGTTGACATGGGCTTGTGTGTCTCCCTCCAAGTCTACGGGTAGGCAGAACTGCTCTCAGGCTGCAGCTGAGAGGTACTGGAGTTGAGTTGCAAGGCCATGTCAGGATCTGCACTGAGATCCAGGTCAAATGGCCTGCCTACAAAGGCATAGATAGGTATGTCTCCCACGAGGTCCCTGAGTGGGCAGAACTGCTTTCAGACCCAGCTAAGAGGGGTTAGAGCCAAATTACAGGACAATTTCAGAGTCCACAGCTGAGACTAAGGTAGATAAGCCTGTCACCTAAGACATGAATGGTCATGACTCCTCCCAGGTATCTTGGCAGAGGGCTCTGGAGGCAGGACCAGGGCTAAATGGAGTTGTATCTGAGTCCACAATGGGATGGGTATATTTCTGGGTATGGGTTCTAGATCCAGATCTGGACTCAGGTCTGTCCTCTCAAAATGACTCTCCTAGATGTTGGGTTCCACCAAGATTTCACAACCTCCTACCTAAATCCCAAAGCTCACCCAAAGGCACTTTCATCCATAGATAGCTGTTTAATTGTTGATGCTGAGGGAATATGATCAGGAGACCACCTACTCTACCCTACTGTTGACCATCACTCCCTCTGATGTTGTTTTGGTGACAATCAGTACTGCAGGCACAGAGCCACCCACTGCCCACCACTTACCATCTAATGGGCCACCTGAAGAATGGCAGTCAGCAAACAAACTGTGTCACTAGCTCTCTGGGGCCTTGTTTGTGATTCTTTAGAAACCCAGACCTCATTGACACCACAGTGCTGTGTATTCTTCACTGACCTGGAATTATCTCTAACCACTCAGATATTTTTTAGCTCTCACTCATCCCCCAACACACACACACACACACAGGCACAGAGAGAGAGAGAATATGAATCAGAGACAGAGAAAGAGAAAACAAGGCTCTGCCACCTACTAGGCATTAACCAATAGCTTATCTCTCAGCTCCATGGTTTTGTTTTATTCCCTTTAAGGATCTTTTCTCCATAAGCTTCCTGAGTTCATGCCCTGCTTCTTCATCTTTCTCCCTTGTTGACTTCAAAACAAAAGCCACCAACTCCCTGCTGGGAAATGGAGGTGGAGAAGAGCAGGAATAGGGTTAAGGCAAGGCTGTTCTTCACCACTCCCAAGAGCATGAAAGCACCCTGACCTTGCCCATTTATTTTCTAGGCAGGACTCAGTGGCCTTATCTGTATACAATGACAAAGGTTAATTAATTAACTGCCTCTGGCCTGGTTGCCCTAGCAACTGGCTTTTGTTCATAACTAAATTCTAGCAAGGGATATTTCGCAGAGACTTTTTTGACTTATACTAGAAGAGAAATTGGATAAGAATTTAAAGAGAAAATTAACTGGTTGTAAGAGAAGCTTTTTCCATTCATTAAAATCTTTGAATTTCTATCTTATAACTGTGGTTATGTCCTTATTACTCAAGGTCACAGTAAAAAAGTTTCTGGTTACATGATGTTTTTTCAAATTAAAGAAACAAACATCCAGAGGCATTTAAACCAATCTAAAACAGCTCCCACTCCTACCCTCACCCCGACAGAGCTCTGGAAAACCAATATGAACTAAACCAAGGGATCTGCTGTGGGAACAACAACTCATTCATAATTCCCACTGACCAAGCTCATCCCTGGCCATCAGCACATTGATACACATTGCAACCAACCAGCCCCAATTCTCTCCTTTATGGAAACCACTCTGTGCCACTGTGGAAACTGTTCATACCTTTTCCAGCCCATTAATTTCTCCATATTTGAGAGTAACAGCATTTCCATCTCTTAGATTAGATTTTGTTCATTAAATTCTCATCTCACTTCCCAACCTGCCAAATTTTCATCAGTAGAGATCTGGGATTCAGACACCACAACCCATTAAGCACAACATCTTGGAATTTACAATTTTGTTTTACAAAACCCTCCACAGACAGTCTATCTTACATACATTAGCCTAGTAAAAGATTAAATATAAATGGATGCTTTCTAAAGCATTTTAAAGGTATGACTGTTTGCTTAACACTTCAAATGCAATTTCCATTTTGAAGAATATTCTTAATCATGCATAATATGCAAAGACTGGAGATCTCAAATTTTTGTTTGTTTGCTTTTAATGATAAGTATTTAATGTAACTATTTGTCAACTTGCTCTTTTAAAATCTTTTCTTTTTTTATTTTATTTTTTTATTATACTTTAAGTTCTAGGGTACATGTGCATAACGTGCAGGTTACATATGTATACATGTGCCATGTTGGTGTGCTGCACCCATCAACTCGTCAGCACCCATCAATTCATCATTTATATCAGGTATAACTCCCCAGTGCAATCCCTCCCCCCTCCCCCCTCCCCATGATAGGCCCCAGTGTGTGATGTTCCCCTTCCCGAGTCCAAGTGAGCTCATTGTTCAGTTCCCACCTATGAGTGAGAACATGCGGTGTTTGGTTTTCTCTTCTTGTGATAGTTTGCTAAGAATGATGGTTTCCAGCTGCATCCATGTCCCTACAAAGGACGCAAACTCACCCTTTTTTATGGCTGCATAGTATTCCATGGTGTATATGTGCCACATTTTCTTAATCCAGTCTGTCACTGATGGACATTTGGGTTGATTCCAAGTCTTTGCTATTGTGAATAGTGCCGCAATAAACATACGTGTGCATGTGTCTTTGTAGTAGCATAATTTATAATCCTTTGGGTATATACCCAGTAGTGGGATGGCTGGGTCATATGGTACATCTAGTTCTAGATCTTTGAGGAATTGCCATACTGTTTTCCATAATGGTTGAACTAGTTTACAATCCCACCAATAGTGTAAAAGTGTTCCTATTTCTCCACATCCTCTCCAACACCTGTTGTTTCCTGATTTTTTAATGATTGCCATTCTAACTGGTGTGAGATGGTATCTCACTGTGGTTTTGATTTGCATTTCTCTGATGGCGAGTGATGATGAGCATTTTTTCATGTTTTCTTTAAAAGAAAAAACTAGTGAGTGATCGGGGATGAAACATGATGGTTTGGGAGCATGATGTTAGAAGACTTAAAGTAGAAAATTTTGATGATCGTACTGTGTTATGCCAGAAAAGAGGAGTTAAGTGGGAAAGCCTGAACTCTTAGAGGGAAACAATACAGCCCCCTTGTCAATTTTGTTTGCTTGGGTGTGACCTCCATGATCAAAGGAAGGCAGGGCATAGAGACAACATTAAACAGTTCCAGGGGACAGCCTGACAACATTAAGTCTTATTGGTCAGCCCTCCGACTTCTTTCTTCTAAGCAGAGGGACATCACCTACTGAAGCACTGGGCCAGTGGGACCATACAGAACTGATTGTGTCTGCAGATGCCAGAAGTAGGAAAGCCCCCATCAATGTGAGAGGAGCAGCAAAGGCCTAAGAATAAAAAGTTCTACCCCAAGAGCTGAAAAGACAACCCAGAGGTAGGGTGCTGGAGGAAAGTCCCATGCCTACATAGCTGGATCCAAATAAGGAAGAGTTTAATCATGGGAAGGAGCAGCGTTAGAGGTTTTACAAATAATCTTTCAGTCTCAGGAAACGAAAGCAGGGCTGTCCTCTGAGGAAAGCCATATCCTGGTTTAAATATTTGGGACTTACATTCTAATGCAAAAGCTAATCATGTCAGAGATGAAAAAATTCATATACAATTTCTCACATTTCCTGATCAGGCTGTTCTACAATGTGATTAACACTGTGATCACAATAAAAATGTTTTATTTAGTGGATAATTGTATGTACTGGTATCTACCATTTCCAAATGTCTCCTTTTATTACCCTTGTTCAAGAAAGTCCTAATATTTAAGTGATTTACTGATCACTTAAAATGCCAGCCTCGCCATTAGGAGGAGGTACATTCACTATACGTTGCTTAATTTTATAGTACATTATTTCTTTATAAACAGACACATTACTGTAGAACATTAATTAAACCTTTTCCCCATTATGCACTACATTTTGAAGACAACAGTGTAACCAAGTGTTGCCTTGACAGATATGCCTGTGACTCCATTTCTTGGCTCACAAAAGAAACAGATTCCCCAAGAAGTAGTGCTACTGGGACTCCAGGATTAGGCAACAGACAGCTATGATTTGTGAAAGACGTACTTAATGAATAATGCATGGCAGATGCGCTTCAACAACCCAATTTGCTGAACTATTTAGCATTAATAACCTAGCTATAATGGAAACAGAAGGCCTTTTAGAGGTAGATTATGAGAAGAGTTTTAACAAAATGATATCACTGCAATCATGTGCATAACATTTGCATTTAGTAGAAGCTGATGTTTAGATTGGTATAAAAAGAAAACTTCTGCAGCCACTTTTTGTAAAGCTCTCACTCAGAAATACACTGACATATGAGAGCTGTGCGAGGATCAGCCATTAGGGAAGGATTTGAAGAAACACTGAGCAAGTTCTTCTCCCTGCAAATCACATAGACTAAAAAGGCCACACTCTGATTTCAGAAAATCCTTCTGGTTGAAAAATAATTCTAATGAGCACAAAACTACAAGCAAATTTCCTATTTGCTTTGAGACTGAATGGCAAGTATTACATAAAAATTCCTATGGCATAATATATTTTCTAACATTAATGGAAAAGGGCAAGAGTAATGTCATAAAACTAATCTTCAGTAAATCATTTGCTAAATGCATTTGAATTACCTATTTCATATTTCCCTGCTGACCCCCTGCTCTCCAAAATCAATATTCAAGAAAAAACTTGCCCTGAGATGCCCTAGAAACCATTAAAATGCTATGTGTGAGCTATCCAATTAGCAATATTTAAATGAAAATTTATAATTTAGTGCTTTCCCATTGATAAGAATGAGAAAGTTACACCCATGTCAACTTTTCTAGTACTAATAACATATGTAAAAAATAGAACTAAATTTGATAAGAACAGGATTTTACTGTTGCATCAGTAGAATTTATTGAGTGACCAGAGGTGAGTTCAACATTCAATATTAGTAGTTACATAATGACAGGAGAAATTTCCTAGTGCAAAAGACTTGTCTGGAACTCATACTCATAAAGAATGGTCAAAGCCCATCTTCCAAGAGGAACACAATAAAATTCCCCCAAAACACATCCTTGTATCTCTTGAAGACTTGAAATCTATATCTCTGAAGCCTAAGAGTTCACTGAGCTGGAGACTGGATTTAGGGATCCCAACTTCTCATCATAGTAACTTAACTGCTTGGTCAGATGTGAGCAGTTATGGCCTTAGAGAAAGTCATTATAAATGCAAGACATAGGCTTCTGCTGAGAAGGAAACTGATAAATATTGAGTAGCTACTACCTGCTAGGCCTTGTGCTAGGTAATCCATGCACCGTCAACAATGATTTGAAAAGGTGAATATTGAAGTTGACAAAATAAAATGAAGGTAAAATAAATCAAAGAACCAAAGTATGTATGTTTGCAATGCATCCTTGGAGAAAAGAAAGGTAAATTGAAACAAAATAATATAGGGAGGGGCCCTACTGGAACTACACTGTCTGTCTTGGAGAAGGTGCTGAGTGAGCAAGTGGACAGACTCCAGTACCTCATGGCATGCCCCTTGTTAGACACTCTTATGGCATCTTATACCTTTCCTTCCTGGCACTTATCCAGGTTTAAAACCATACACATATTTATATGACTATTTGACTCTCTTTTTTGCTCAGCTATAAGCTCCATGACGGCAGGAACTGCATCCGTGTTCATCTCCTCTGGTTCCCTAACACCAAACACAATTCCTGACACCTAAGAGGTGCTTAGTAAATATTTATTGCTGACAGAAGAAAAGGATAAAGCGAAAAAGGCAAGAGGCCAGGAGCATGGTGAAACTATTAATGTGCATCCTAAGTCTCATATGGCCTGGGAGCTGGGGTGGGGTTAGCCAGCCCAGCCAGCCCTGCCCATTTCCTGCCTTTTCCTGGGGCAGGGAGGCATAAACTGGTAATGAGGAGGGCTGACAACATATCTGCTCCACTTGCCCTGAAAATCCATTTGCGTGGCCACACTTGAGGCTGCTCTGGATAAGCCACAATCTCCCTAATGGAATTTCTTCCAGCATTTATCCTAGTTTTCTTTGCGGTAAAATCAGAGAGTAGGCAGGATCTGAGAAAACGTTAATAATTTGCATTGATGTAAAACTCTGACCACATTGATGTAAGCTTTATCTGCCCAAGCAAGGGAACTACAAACTACTTGGTGAAGTTAGCGGTGTGGTGCTTTCCCCCAGTTAGCAGTTCTGTGTTAACATAGATGTTTGTGCATCACCAAGTCCACTGTACAATGGTTTCACTACTGCCATAGAATTTCTTTCTGCCACATTGCCTTTCCTCTTCTCTTATTTCCTATGGAGTCTGCTGTGAGCTAACTTCCTTCAGCCCCACTCGTAACTCCTCCAGGGCTGTCCCCTAGTTTATACCACTCCCACTCTGATGTTAGCACCTGCTGCTGGGAGAGGGGGTGATTTTAAATATGCTGACTGGCATACAAGGCTTAGCAAGCTACCAAGGCTGCCATGTCTGCACCATGTCAATCCTGCTTATGTTCTCAAAGGATTCCTAGAGCAGGCTAGTTACAGTCCAAAAGCTGAAATCCTGTGTTTACAACAGACTGAAAGGGATGTCCTAGTCACACTCCAGCATCAGTTGTCCCTGAGCTCTCTCTCTCCTGTCCAGTTTAGAGGGCCAATTGAAAAGCTGCTGCCTGTGGCTCCCCTGCCAGGGCAGCTAAGTAGCGTGACAGTTTAGATACTCCAAAAAGCCCACACCACTGGCACAAAGACAATCTTTCTGGGAAACAAAGCGCAAGAGACTGCAAAAATGCTGGCAGCTGACACCCATGGTCCTTCACGTATCTACTGATTGCAGAGCAGATGGGGTTTAAAAAGGAAGAAAGCATGCTGGAAAGTCTATCTGCTCCACCTTTTAAAGTAAAAATAAAAACTGTTCATGTCAAGCAGACACTGAGTACTGACACCACAGAATTCTAGCACCTAGCTGCCTCATCCACCAATACAATTTGCAAGTGGATTACTAGGAATTAAGAGACCAACTTCAAACTGAACTCCCATTCCAGAAGCATTGGTTTGGGTAGACAAAAAAGAGAACTGCAGATATAACCACTAAAAAGGGTAATGTTTCTCCTTTATCAGAGCCTTGGGTATTTTCATCAAAAAGACCACTGGGTGGGAGAACTCCCAGGTGTGATTCAGACGGAGACCCTCCTCAGCACTGGAGGCAGAGCTGTGCCAGGAGAACATATAGATTGTGTAAATATGCTCTGTTACATCTGAAGTGTAGCCTTGTGTTTTCTCCATGTAGTTCCAACAGGTAGGACTAGTGCCAAAGGGCAGAAACTACAAAAGAACAGATTTGGGTTTAATATAAGCAGGAACTAAAGAACAGCCTAGACACAGTGTTGTCACCTGCTAGTGGCAATGAGTTCTCTGCCAGCGGATGACCAATCCCTTCTCACAGATAAGTGAGGAATCGCGACTCTTGCAATGGACTAAATGTTTGTGTCTCCCAAAAATTCCCAGCCTCCAGAACTGTGAGAAATAAATGGCTGCTGTTTAAGCCACCTTGTCTATGGTATTTTGTTATAGCAGCCTGAACTAAGACAGCTCTTGAAGTCTAAAGAGGCTAGACAGGGTGCAAACATACCCTTCTGGTATTTCCCCCAAAGGAAATACATCCAAAGGCAACACCTTAACAGAAACCATAATCAGAAAGTTTATCAAATTGTCCCAAAGAGTCATCTATCTGAAAGAGAAGAGAAACAAATGCACCCTAAAGAAACAGACATAGAAGAGAGAAACCCTGTTTTAAAACAAAGAAAAGAAGAAATTGATTTTAAAGTAAAGGATGAGAAGCAAAGCCTTAAGAAGCTCCTGAGGTGACCAGTAAACAGAGACAGCCATGGTACCTAGAGATTTTAGGGCCAAATTTGAGTGCATGGCCAGGAGATTTCAAATCTAGACTGGAACAACTTCCTGCTAGGGTATTACAGAAGGTGTTCAAGCTCTGGATGAGTGGTTGGACTACATCAGGACTTAGGGGCTGGGACTTCTAAACTCTCAAATTACACATCATATTTTGTGAGTATGTGTCGATGTACATTTTCTGGAGAGAGGTGACAGCTTTTTATCAGATTCTAAAAACATACATAGCACTGTTTTAGATAAACTCCAGAGCATCTTCGAATTCAATCTACATGTTTAATATCAAATATTTGGAGATGAATCACTTTTTTACTTGACATTATATGATGACAGTTTAAAGATGATAACCAGTATTAATCCTTGCTTTTTCTGGGCCTGAGAGTAAAAGAATACATTTTCCTTCTACTGAATAATTGTACTTCAGGTAATACTGGATTTTGTAGTCATTTTATGGAGCCCTGGGAATGCAAACATACCACAGTGTCTAAATAATATGCCCAGCCTAAAGACGGAGATGTACACAGTATCTATAGTGTCTATTTGTCCTTCACCTCTCCAACCTCCCTTCCCTCTTCTGGCAACTGCCTTAATGTTTGCTTGAGGATCCACCCCCTCCCATTCTCAAATAATACGATCTGGGTGGGGCCAATTGTCAGTTCTGGGGGTGAACCCCTCAGTCATAGTATTACCCTCCTGGCCACAATGAGCAGTGTAGGGCAGGCTGGTAACCTCGTTCAGTCTGGGCCTGGTGGCTGTCAGGGCATTTCCTGGGAACATTGGGACAAGACTCTAACTTTTTTTATCCTGGATTTAAACCTCTGAGTTGCTGACAGGCACCCAGTAACTATGCGAGGTCCCAAAATAGAGCCAACATCGAAGAAACAGATCCAATAAATGGGTATCAAGAACCCAGTTCTTGGTTGTATAGTTTTAGCCATGAATTCAGGCATAGTTGAGGCTGTATCACATATGACTCATATGTACCAGTAAACTCTCTCTTTTTAGCAACACAAGCCAGTTTAGGTTGGGTTTTCAGTCACTTGCAACCGAAAGAATCCTGACTAAACTAGTAGTTGAAAATGCAGCACTAAAGTTTGATAGTTACCTTTTAGAGGCCCCATAAAATAAACTTCTGTCAATTAACACGACTTCCCCTATGCACACCTAATTGTGCACCTTTCTTCATAGAAAGGGTCCTTTTATTTGCTTTCCCCTCCCCTGTATCTTTGTTTCCTCTTCCCTCTTTTAAAGTACCTCCAAGATAACATAAATTTCCTTGAGGAGTCATATTTCCATTTAAAACATGCTCTGAAATGCAATCAGCCCTTGAAATCATTTCACAGAAACCTTAACAAGGCAAAGCAGCAAAAGGAATGTAAAATGTAATGTGGCCACGGTTTTTGAACAGGGGTATTAAGGCCTAATGAGGAAACAGAACTCCTTCCAGTTTCATTTATCCTAAGAAACTAAAATCAGTGTAAAAGCTAATGTCACTCTTTTCACAGAAATAAATTAATTTTTTCATGGAGAAAAAATTATGGGCTTTAAAGCCTGAGACTTAATCTTCTGTTTGTTATTTGTGAAATTATAATTCAAATGGCAATTAGCAAGTGACTAGAAACCAAACCTTGATCCCAGAAGACTTGAAGGCTATTGATAACAGAGACAGAAATAAAACAGGCAAATTAACACTTTGCCTGATATGTTCAGTGAGCTTGTGAATACTTGGCAAACCACTATTTAGCACAGTCCTTTCTATAATTATTTACACCACATGCAACATTATGGTGGTAAGCCAGACACACATAGTTACACCTAATTTGAAATTAGACAATTAATCAATCAATAAAACTACTTGCCTAATAGGAAAAGTTTTATTGTAAAGTTTTTACTTCAATTGAAATAGTAGCAAAAGAAGCTCAGAATTGATAACACAGAATTCTGCATATTATAAAATTTAAAATAAGAATAGCAATTACTCAAAAAAGTAGCTGTAAATACCAAAAAAATTTTAGACAACCTTTTCAACATGTCATTAACCCAGTAGTTCACAAGAAAGCGAATCTATGTAAACCTCTACATATCTAACAATTTGCCTCAGTTGGAATATTTTTCCAGACTGACTTATTTACTGTCATTCTAGAAGTAAATGAAAACATATCACTAGAATGGGTTCTCTGATTTTCTCAGGTTTATCTAGAGGCACTTATTCAGATAGAATAAGAGTTCATTCATCCCGCTAAATGAAACCCAAACTTACCTGGTTTTCTAAATTTCTTTAGTTCTAAAAGTTTTCTTTTATGCTACATTTAATTACAGAACTTTTCAATCATAAAATTATCCCACCATCACTTTAAAAAGACCAGTTCAGAGGAACATTGGTCAAACCCTATGGCTCAAAGCTTTAAAAAATTGGCAAATTGTGGTGTTAGATTTTGCAACATCTTCTCTCTCCCCACTTCCTGTGAATTCTGAAGCATTCAAGTTAGTTCGAACTAATTTAGTTTTAAGACATCTTTATGACAGCTGTTGGGATACTTGAACAGCCATACCTTCTGATAAGGAGAGCAACATGTACACAGAGACTCTATTTCCATAGAAATGCATTGAGCTGTATTGTTCTTGGAGCCAAGTTCTGCCTGATTGAAGGTTCAGGGCCCTTCGAGTCAGCTAAGTCAAAATACAATGGCTGGAAGTCATCATTTCAGGTCTTTAAAAGATGCTCAATTGTGGTCAGACTAAGTACAAAGGCTTATGAAACATTAGACAAAAACACAAGCCACTCTTCATATGGCTTACAAATTTATAGCCTATAAATGAATATAAACTAACCACTTGAAATTTGAGATGGCAATGGAAATGGGATATTGGGGAAAGGCAACGCAAAAGCATTCCCAAAACACTGTAAGCACTTAAAGTATAAAATATGCTAATATATAAAAATAATATTTTACTAACAAGTTTTCATTCCTAAAATAAAAGGAAAATACAAAGGAAAGTAAATTTGGAGTCTAAAACACAGTTCCAATAAAATTATTTCATTTTTAAGTATATATATTCTTTAAGTAGTTTGTTCTGTGTAATAATACTCAAAAGTAAAATCATCTTTTCTAGAAAATAGTAATAGCTAATTAAAGCTACCAAGTCACGCATCTGGAGCATGAATTATTAATGACCTTAAGAGTTGGTAGTAAGCTAACATAAAAGGCAGCTTAGTACTGTAAAATACTATAGAAATAGGAGAATCAATGGAGGGAAAACTAGCCCTCTTGAGGGAAAGAAATAGTCTCTATAATTGTGTCTCAAATATTCATAAAGCAAGAAAACTAGAGATTACTGGTAAACCCAACAACCAGCCATAAAATTTCCATTAATGAACATTATTGATGCAGTTAACTACTAGATAGAGTAACTGTTGTATCATCAATACAAGAGATACAGGTTTCACTTTAGATTAGCATTAAACATTTAAAATGTTTGTTAAAAGGACTAATTTTTTAAACATCTTAAAATGGTAACTAGCAGGTGAACCAAAATATCAAGGCCAGCTCTCAGTCGCAAGTACTTAACCCCAAAATTCCCATCTGGAACATCCTTTAGAACACCAGCGCTCCCCGCAAAAAAAAAAAAAAAAAAAAAAAATTTACCTTTACCAGCACAGAAAGAGATATGCAAGAGCCAAGGATGCAGTAAAAGAGGACAATCTGGAACCAACAGGCAAAAAACAGCTGTCTTTCATCACTGCCCACTTTCCAGAAAGTTCTCATTTGTATGGATTTGTCAGCAGTTCCCATTCATCAACTCAGCAGTGCAGAAGAAGAGAAATTCATCACTCAGGTTCTGACATGTACTGTTTCCAAGTTTTCAACCACAGTGTGCTTCTGTGGCTTTCTTAGTTGAAAAACTTTGAGAAAATTGAAATAGTTAACTATATTTAGAAACTTCTAACAGGTCATTCATAAAGATAATAGCAAGAAAAAAGAAAATTCTAATGCTATTGTATGCCCATGCTTCAATTCAGTCAGCCAGTCTTCTTGGAGAATCTTGTTTTCCAGATATTGAGTTCAGTAAGTGGCTACCCACTATAGCCCTATTTTTACCCCACCCATTCTGTGGGTGTTAAGATAAGGGATACAACTTTTTCCTTCGTGTGTGTGTTTAACTTCTCTAATTAATGAAGGTCTTCAGGTTCTACAATCTAAGGAATTGAAAACTCAGGTATCCTTGAGAACCAAAGCAATTATTTTCTGCCCATATAGAAAAATACTATTTAACTCAACTGTAAAAGAGTAAAAACATTTAGTTAGTGCTTCCTATGTGTCAGATACTGTATTGACAGGAGATATAATAAATGACAACTCAGAAAACTCTAATCACAGGTAATTCTAAAAGTTTTCTTTATCTGAAGTAGCAACCTAAACATGAAAGAATTTTCTTTTCCAGATCTATGAATGTTGGTGGGAGTTCTTATCTTCCCTTGACTCGTCCAATTCCGGTACAGAGCTTCATAGTCTGTGGCACAACTAAAAAACAAAAGAAGGGAAGCAAAGCAACAAGATTCCATAGATCACTACCCATCATCTCTCCCTGGAAACATCTTATCTTGAACTTTATCCACTGGAGATAATATTGTATTGGAGAAGGACTAGCTAGCCTGAGGCAAAACTCCCAAAATCATGGGGTTTATTTTCAGAGCTCTATACACTTCTCCTTTCAGCTTCTCTTTTTTGCTCTATACCAGCATATAGCACAATATCTGGCCCAGAAGAAGTATTCGATAAATAATGTTGCTTCAACTAATTGATTAATTAATTGGTTGATTATATTCCTGGATTCCTTGGCTACCATCAGCCAAGTTCTACACCATCAATGTAACAAGCTCCCTGTCCTTAAGAGTCTTATCACAGCTAGTCATCTAAGAAAGTAATCGCAGATGTAATTAAAATGCTAACAGCAGGGAGGAGGTACTCAAACTTGAATATCCCAGTATAGGTAAATCATGTCAACAACTATTTATCTGAGAGCTCCTATAAGTACAATGAATCCCCAGGATTAAAATTTCAGACATTATCAAAAGCTGAGGCCAGGAAAATTTCTCAGATCATATAACATCAGCCCCTAATCAATGTGGCCATGCTCAGAGCCAAGGCCTGTGACCTCTGCTGGAGAAAGGAAGAGGAGGGAATAGACTGCATCCCAGTGAGCCAATCTTTAGCTTTACATATTTTCTATGTTCCTCATTACTACAAAATGAATCTGAAATAGATTGTGCAAAAATCATTTAAAAATGTATCATGAGACCCACCCAAGAACAGTGAAAATACGGTAGTCTCTTATTAGCACAGATGCTATTTACATAGAATTTACATAGAGGCATACTACTATAGTGGTTAGCAGCACAGACTCTGGAAGTCTTACTAGTTGTGGCGTTGGACAAGTTGTTTAACCAGTGTGACTCCGTTTTCTCATTTTGTAGAGAATAAAACACCATCCTCATAGAGTGATGAGAAAGAACTATGTCTGGCACAAAATGAATACTTCATAAGCAACGACTTCTATAACTTGTAGAAGCTGATTAACATAAGTTCAAGTATTCATCAACAAATAGGAATTTTACAAGGAAATGGCCATCTCAGCACCCCTAAAATATATTGCCAGGTAAATCAGTCTCTCTACCTAGGAATGATACTTAAAATGCTGTCCTGCCAACTGGAAGATAGCCTCTGCCTCACGTTTATCTAGCACCTCCCTTCAATCCTCTCTCTAAGAGCTCTCCAGGTATCCCCATAGTCCAGCACCAAAGGACTGATTCCTGACACTGGCGCAGCCAGAAGCCTCCAAGATCTTACTCCAGGGCTACAGCCAGTGTGCCAGACCAGCATATACCATTTGTTATGGGTAGAATTGGATCTCCCAAAAACAGTAAGTCAAAACCCTAGCCCCCAGTACCTCAGAGTATAAACTTATTTGGAAACAAGGTTTCCACAGAGATAATTCTGTTAAAATGAGGTCATTCGTGTGAGCCCTAATCTAACATGACTAGTATCCTTATAAAAAGGGAGAATTTGCACACAGAGACACATATGCACACAGGTAGGACACCATGAGAAGATAAAGACAGATATCAGGATGATACACCTACAAGCCAAGAAATGCCAAAGATTGCCAGCAAGCCACAAGAAACTAGGCAAGAGGCCTGGAACAGAGTCTGTCTCACAGCCTCAGCAGGAACTTACCCTCCTGATACCTTGATCTGGGGCATCAAGCATCCAGCACTGGGAGACAATAAACTTCAGTTCTTTAAAACATCTGTTCAACGGTACTTTGTTATCAGCAAACTAATACTACACTTTTTTTGTTGTTGTTGAAGTGGAGTTTCGCTCTTGTCACCCAGGCTAGAGTGCAATGACACAATCTCAGCTCACTGCAACCTCTGCCTCCCAGGTTCATGTGATTATTCTGCTTCAGCCTCCCAAGTAGCTGGGATTACAAGCGTGCGCCACTACGCCCAGCTAATTTTTGTAATTTTAATAGAGCCAGGGTTTCACCAAATTGGCCAGGCTGGTCTCAAACTCCTGACCTCAAGTGATCCACCCGCCTCAGACTCCCAAAGTGCTGGGATTATAGGCGTGAGCCACCATGCCCGGCCCCAAGACAACACTTCTGACTGCATCTCTCCATGAGGTGGTGTCTACCTCCCTGGCTTTCCATAAAATATAAGCACAATTTACTCAAATCTTGGAAAGACAAAAGCAAGATTGTTCTTTAGCCCAGTGAGTACGTCCTCAAAACCCAATCAAAGAGTCCACAGCCTTAAGGAACTAGGGGGTTTTGATAACCAATGGACTCTCAAATCCTGGAACAGGTTAAATTTTCATGTTTCTGAATAGAAGCCAGGTTTCACTATCAAAGATTACTTGCAGCCCTACCTGCTCTTTAACCCTGGACAACAGCCCACATGATACCTGAAAGACATGAGCAAGTCTCCTGGGAAACCCACAAAACCAAATAAGATTAAAGTATGCATTCCTGTGAAATTGTTTTACCATGCATGCCTGGAAGAAAATAATAAGAATGGCTGCTTCTGAAACTCCCAAGCATAAATCTGACTTGGAATTATATTGTACCTGCTAGCCACACCCAGGCACAAACACCTGTTTGTACAAGATTTGAGTAACATTCTCATTCTTCATCCTAAAACCTCACTATGTAAATTAAGAACACTTGCAGTAGAGACTCAGGCTATCATGACCTGATCTGATAAACCTGTACTTATATTTGCTCCCTTTTTATAGGCAAACAAAAGAGAACAAGAGACCCATAGTCAATCAGGAGAGGGACTGAAACTAGACTCTAACTAGATTTTCCATCAAACCATTCAATCATTATTAAATACCAGTTAAGTGCTAAGGATACAGAATCTGAGAGTGTTAAGGAGGGGTGAAGAGTGGGAATAAGAATTAAGGAAGAGAGAGTCAATATGGCAAGAACACTTGTAGTGGCAGTAGAAGAGAGTAAAAGACACATAAAGGAGATGCCCCTTGAGTTGGACCTTTGAAAATAAGTCTCTGTTCATTAAGTCAACATAGAAGGCAGAAAGGCAGAAAAAGGAAGGTCATTCCCATCAGAACAGTAGAGAAAGAAAATCACAAAGCATAGAGTGGGGTGTCCATGGTTGGAAATATCTGGAGGAGGGCAGGCTGGGTCTTGGATGTTAGATGTTTGGAGCTTTATTTGACAGGCAGTGGAGAGCTACTGAAGGGTTTGTATGGTATTTGGTCAGTTGTGTGTTTCAGAAAACTTACCTAGTTGACAATGTTCAAAATAAACTAGCACTGGGGACAGGCTGGATGCTGAGAGACTTACTAAAAGGTTATTTCTAAATGTAAAGTAAATGCACCTGACAGCAATAACTTAAGCACACCCTTAGAATGACCCTATATGGCAGATGCCCCTGAATGTGTGTTCCAAGCTAGGGAATCAAGAAGTGGCTTACCTGGAGATTCATTCCCTGTCTATGAGGAACATCTGAGCCCGTCCTGTCTCATGGAGCACAGGCTGTGCAGGGGATTGAGGCCCTAAGTTTTGAGTTAAATGAAGGTTGCCAGGTGTAGGTCATTAAGGAGAGGCTGCTAAGTGAAAATGCTATCTAAACTGCATGCTGTTTGCAAGTGGTTGTGGTTTTCCTGCCAAGCCCGCCGTGCCTGGACTCTCTTTCTTGTATGTAAGCCCCTAATAAAGCCCATGTCTCATTTGATGGCTCTGGGTCTCTGTTCTTCAGCCTTTTGAACTGAGTGCCTTCCCTACTGAGGTTCATAAGGGTTCAGCACAACACGTGAGCTCGGGAGAAATCAGAGGTAGAAAATGATGAGACATTTCAGAGGTCAGTTGACCAATTTTGGTGGCCAGTTGACCAAAGAGAAGGAAAACAAGGCCAAAGATGACTCTGAAGCTCTGAGGTTTCTAAAAGACAGGAAAGGATGCTATTAACTGGAAAAATAAACCCAGGGAGAGTTTGGAAGCCTTGAGAACTTCCAGATTGTCTCTCATCACCTCTTACTGATGCTAACAGGATCATAAAGTTGTGTGGAATGAACATAAAACTTTGTGACTAAAAAAAACACGAAGCATAAAACTTTGTGTATTCATTAAAGAAAATAAACTTTTTCTTCAGATGTCCAATACTGACAACACACACATTTCAACTACTTCCCTGGAAAGCATCCATATTTAACCTAATTATAGGTTAATTATTGTGACTTTGTGACTAATTGTGACTTTGAAAGATAATTCTCAAATGGGAGAAACCCCAAATATTTCTTTTTGTAAATAAGTAAAGGTCTATATTGGTAAAGGTATCAACAGACCAAAAATGCTATTGATTTTAATAATTCAGGATTTATATTTTAACACAAAGAGGTGCAATATAACTCCAATCTAGATTTATGCCTGGATGTGGGTGGGTATTCATTCAATCAGTGGGAGGACACAAGAGGAGATTCAGAAATAAAGGTTATTCCTATCCTCAAAAATTCTCTGCTCTTATTTACCATGAGTTTGAACAAAATACAAGACATACATGGGTTTGTGTTCAGTACTACTTGTAAAAAGCATAGCAAGGTCTCTGTAAGACCAGTTATTAATAACATAGACTTGACCCTTAAATCTTTTCATTTTACACACTATCTTTAGGCAACCTCTTCTATACAATTGTTGTCTTATGAGTTCAAATACCACCTTCTCTCCTGGGTTCCAGATCTTCTTCAGCTGGGTACAATGCCTCTCTGCTCAAACTCAACACAACCAAAACCGAAGTCAAATATTTTGTTACCCCAAATCTGCTGGTACCTTCTTTTGTATTTTCTATCTTGGTTAATGGAATAGCTTAGGCTCCCTAAGACTGAAAGTTGAGAGTCATCCAGGATGACTCATCCTAAAGACCTGGATCAGCCTCCATATTCATTTTTTTAGCTAAGTCTGTCATCTCCCCTTCCATCCACATTGCCATTGCCTTGTTTTAGGATCCCATTGTTCTTGCATGAACAACTGCAATATCCTTTTAATTTTCCCCCTACCCCCAGTGTCTATTTTCCATAGAGTGATTCTTCTAAAGCATAAATTTCTAAAGCACCACCATATTCATTGGCTAAATGTGTGTCAAGAGCTTCTTCTTGCCTTCAGGGTAAATTCAAACACTTTCCGTGTAAGAAAAGTAATAGCCTTCCAAAGATCTGCATGTCCTAGTCCCCAGTAATAGTAACACAACCATAAGCTGAAGAATACAGACAGGCTCTAGAAGCTATAAAGGGCAAGGAACAGATTCTCCCTGTTGCAGAAGTCAGGGACCCTAAACGGAGGGACCGGCTGAAGTCGTAGCAGAAGAACATAAATTGTGAAGATTTCATGGACACTTATCACTTCCCCAATCAATACCCTTGTGATTTCCTATGCCTGTCTCTAATCTCTTAATCTCGTCATCTTCGTAAACTGAGGAGGATGAATGTCACCTCAGGGCCCTGTGATGATTGCGTTAACTGCACAAATTGTTTGTAGAGCATGTGTGCTTGAACAATATGAAATCTGGGCACCTTGAAAAAAGGAACAGGATAACAGCAATGTTCAGGGAACAAGGGAAATGGCCTTGGACTCTGACTGCTGGTGAGCCAGGCGGAACAGAGCCATATTTCTCTTCTTTCAAAAGCAAATAAGAGAAATATCACCGAATTCTTTTTTTCAGCAAGGAACATCCCTGAGAAAGAGAATGTGCCCTGAGGGTAGATCTATAGATGGCCCCCTCGAGGCAGCCGCCTCGTACGGCTGAAGGGATGAAATAAGCCCCCATCTCCTGTAGCGCTCCCAGGCTTATTAGGATGAGGAAATTCCTGCCTAATAAATTTTGGTCAGACAGGTTGTCTGCTCTCAAACCCTGTCTCCTGATAAGATGTTATTAATGACAATGCGTGCCCGAAACTTCATTACCAATTTTAATTTTGCCCCATCCTGTGGTCCTGTGATCTCGCCCTGCCTCCACTTGCTTTGTGGTATTTTATTACCTTGTGAAGTATGTGATTTCTGTGACCCACACCCTATTCATGCACTCCCTCCCCTTTTGAAAATCACTAATAAAAACTTGCTGGTTTTCCGGCTCGGGGAGCATCACAGAACCTGCCGACATGTAATATCTCCCCCGGACACCTAGCTTTAAAATTTCTCTCTTTTGTACTCTTTCCCTTTATTTCTCAAACCAGCTGAGATGCTTAGGGAATAGAAAAGAACCCACAATAAATATCAGGGGTGGGGTTTCCCCCTGATATCTTCCCTTGAGCTTCCAAAAGGCATACAATTCTGCCAACCCTTAATTTTAACTTCATAAGGCCCATTTCAGACATGTGACCTCCCGAGCTGTAAAACAATAAATTTGTATTGTTTTAAGCTACCAAGTCTATAATAATTTGTTACAAATGTAAAAGGAAACTAAAACTCCTTTGTAAGGCATATAGAACCATTGTATGGGTCTGGATGGGCCTCACCTACCAGAGAAGCCATACCTTCCAAGGTGCCAAATCATATATTAATTTTCTCATGTTTCTCTGCCTGCCCATGCAGGACTTTCTATCTTCTCTACTAATCTTTCAAGATTCTACTAGAGCATGATCTCTTTTGAGAAAGCTTCCTGGTCTTTGAGATGGAGTCACATGTCCCATGCTCTGTGTCCTTCAATTCTTCAATGTCTAACTCTGCTTTGTACTTAGCACAGTCTACCAGGTTGCCCACTTTGTCTGCATCCTCTAGTAGACCATGAGCTATCTGAAAGCAGACACTCTATGTTAATTTATCTCTGCACCCCAGTAACTAACACTATGCATAATCCATAAAGCCAAATTGAATTCAATTAATAGTAAGAAGAAAAATAGGACAGTAGACCAAAGGGAAGTAAGGTTACAACAAAAAATGGGTTTCAGAATGATGAGAAACCTTAATTTATTGTAGATAAATGGCAAAGGAGCCAAGGAAGGAAGAGGGAATAAATATGCAAATGAAAAAAGGAAGAGAAATTTATTTTACTACTCTGAAAGTAGTCCAAATAAATGAGATCATCAGCAAAAATGGAGGAACTATCCTTGAAAAGGAGGAAAGTTTTTTCCTTTAAGTAAGAAAAAAAGCAAAGATTTAATACACAGACATTAATGTAATTAAAAGTTAATATTCAGATAGGAAAAGGAAAAATGTATCTTTTCACAGGGTTAAGGATTTAATTTTATTTTAAGGCATTACATTTATGTAGTTGCCTTATATTATCTTTCTCAAAAATCTTGCAGTATAATTTTCATAATAGGTCAAATAACTACTAGCTCTTAGGACATTTTTAGGGTAGCAGATTCTTTTCCAAGTCGCAAAGACATCTGAGTATTCCTAGGTGCTTCCTTCCACAAGAGACAACTACCAGTTTATTTCTAACCAGTTCAAGCTCTGCTAACATAGCCCCTAACAAATCTCTCCCAGGCTGAAGTCAAAACAGTTTCTGTCCCTTGATCTCTAGGCCACAGCACCTCAACTACATTCTCTTAAACGTATTTTTCATAAACAAAACACACAGAAGTTAACTCGAAAATTCCATCCCTACTGAAGTCAGCACTGATGAGATGACATCAAAATGCTGCACAAATAAAGGAATATTGAGAAGCCTACATAGCCACCTGCCTCCAAGGAAAACAACAAGAGGGCACATCACTGATGTTGCACTCGCCAAGCCATTTTTGGAGTCAAAAAAAAAAAAAAAAAACCTCTCATATTAACAGATCGTGAAGCCAAAACAATCTTACAAAAAAGTGTGCACCCCATGAACAACACAGCTCTCCTGGCAAGAAACATACAATGAAAGTCAAGCAGAAGAATTTCTGGCACCGATATTCCAAAGACAGCTGTTCTCTGTTACAAATGACCTACCACCACAGCACTCCTCTAGCTGAAACTGCTGCTGAGTCAGCAGCTTTGGGTTTTTTGGGTTGGTTTTTATCCCCATCACTTTCTCCAATGGTATTTAGGAAAGGCTTGTTCTTAGCCAAAGGGGTCAGACTCTTAAAACCAATAAAAAAGCATGGTCAGACCATAGGCACGGGACTAAGATGCCCAGATTCTCAATCAGAGCTTCCATTTCCCATATAGCATGGGGTCTTGTCCCGGGAAAGGAGAAACTCATTATCGTCTCATCTTTTTGCCTAGTTTTCAGTGTCCTGTACAGCTGGCTGCCACCATATTTGACATGTCCATTTGAAATACTCCATTTTAGGCAGGTTTTATACCATTTCTATGACTTTTTAAAAAAGATCATGTCACCTAATTCAAAAACAAGCAAAATAAAAACAAAAGGACCACATCTCATTAATTATCACATTCATATATTCAATTAATATTCTTCAAGCCACGTCTATATGAAGACACTGGGCCTTCCCACAAAGGAAGCCAAAGGCATGAGGAAGTAAACAATACTGCTCACTGGATGTCATTCAGTTAATCAACACCAATTTTTTCCTCAGTGGCTACTCTGTTTCCAGTATCACAGGGGTGTAGAGGATTTATAAGACAGGGGCCCTAGTCCCACAGACTTTACATAGCAGTTTGAAAGCCAAAACACATACAAATCAAATAACTAGAGAAAGGCAGAAGAGACAAAGGAAAGACCTTCTTCTAATGCAGATAAGAGTCAACAAAAAGGGGTACTTCAGTATGGGCTAAATCAGACAAAATTTAGGACATTCAGAAAACCTGTCATCTGAGCTGAGTGTACTTTCTAGTGGAGTTAGGTTTGGGATCACATCACAGGAAAAGGAAACACTTGAGCAGGGTGCTGAGTTGAGAATTTGCACAGCATTTTGAAGAGTGCCCAGAATATTTCCCAATTTGATCAAAGAAATGGCTGAAAATACTCCCTTTATGCTAACAAAGTACAGAAAATATCCTAGGTAGGGGTTGGGGGAGAGTGCAAAGGGAATTACGTGAAAAACTACACCTGGAGCAATATTACTTGCCCTTAAGGGAGGAAACACTAACACTATCAACTCTCACCTCATCCTATTATTTAATTAAAAAAAAAAAAAAAACAGAAAAAAACAGAAGTGCTTTGGACTTATTCTCTCCCTTATGAAAAAAAAAAATGCTCTTTACATTGGTATTTACAAATTACATTATATGTGGAAATGACAATACTAATAAGACACCATGGCTTGTGTTGAATTGGGCCAAACAGAGACACCAGAGATCAACAAAGGCACAAAATTTCATGCCTCAGATTCTTCAAGGCTCATTTTTATGATCTCACAAAACATAGCATAGGAATATTACATAACATTCATAATTCACAGAATAAAAGCATTCCTGTCAAAGGCTAGTAGATGTCAAAAAGCAGTATCACTGCTAAATTTTCAGTCATGTGTGTTGAATTTATATTTCCAACATTAAGGAATAGTTTGGAAATAAATCAACCATTAACTTCAACAACAAAGAATAGGAGAAAGCAGAACTCGTAATATTAAAATGGTGTCTTATCAGCTAAAAGAAGTTTCAGTCTTAAATCATAACACTTTACTAACCCAGTGAGAAAGTGGGAGAGAGAATATTCAAGATAAAGTTAATGGTTCTAATATTATCAAAACAAGAACTAGTCTTCCCCTTGGAGATATTTTTTTTTCTTCCTTTCAGATCATTTTGGTGGCCTTTTACTAATCATCTAAGATGATCTTTAGTGTCCTGGAAATAGTGAATGAGCAGTTCTCAAGGAAAATATAAGAGCAAAACCAATCTGCATGCTGGCAGAGAGCTGTCGGAAAACCCAAATTATCTTATTCAGGGTTAGATGCAAAATACTAAAAACAAACCTGCAGCAAAAAGAGACTGGCATTTTTGTTTGTTAAATAAAGAGGGGGCTTGGCAAGACTTGCTATGTTTTTAAATGAAAAAAGAATTACACTGTTTAACTCAAAGTATTTTGTATATAGGGAGTGCTCAAAAAACAGTAAAGAATTAATTACTTTAACCTATTTTAACTGTGAAAATTTCAAATTCAGAAAAATCTTAATCAGATCGGCCTTGCCTATACAATGAAGACAGGTCTTTTTTATTTCTTCCAGGTTTATTGAGGTATAACCGACAAATTAAAATTGTATATATTTAAGATATACAACATGGTGTTTTGAGATATGTATACACTGTGAGACATTTAACACAATTAAGCTAATTAGCATAGCCCTCACTTCACAGAGTTACCATTTTTTGTAGAAGAGGAAATTTTACCTGTCTTCATACCTTGCCTCACCCCCACTCACCTCTACTTTCAACCAGGTCTGCCCGGCAATCCTCTGCCACTCAGTGAACAGGAACTCCTTATTATACAGTTACTTTCTATTGCTTTTCTGCTACAAACAAACACAAAATTTCAACCAAAAAAAAGGTAACATTTGGCCTAGATTATTTTTCATGTTCTTCCACTTGGCAGAAATCTATGAAAAGCAGATGGAGAAATAGTGGTGACTCAAAACAAAAAACAACACACTCACAGTCTTTTTATAAAAATCGGAACAGTTCTGCATGCAAATATTTAATCTGTCTTGGTAGACACAATGAATATTCAATAGGCACAGTCAATAAAAAGACAAATTTGATATAGAAGACTATCCAGTGATATCTGTTACCAAACAAGCTATATTTGGAATACCTGAAACTTTCCCAGTCTCTAAGTAACACATTTTTGGAGAACAAAACTCACAGAGTGTTTTTAGTTTACAAGCACACTTACATTCCTCCTTGATGGATCTAAAAGGTGCAAATAGGGCTGTGATCATTCACAGAATTTTTCAATCTGTCTAGAAAGAGCAATAAATATCTGCTAAATTTTGATTTTTTTCTAATGAAGTACTATTACACTGAGGCCCTCTTACAAAATTAAATCTTCTTAAAAATTGTTGAAAATAATTATAATCTCTTACAATATTTACCAAAGGCTCATGTCAACTCCCAAAATTTAGAATAAAGCATTTAAAAATTTTTTATCAAGAACCTAGCTCATCATGATTACCACTATTACTATTTAAATGAAGCAAAGATACTAAAAAATGAAGGATGCAAAAATTTTGACATAAAATAAAATAATATTTGGGAAGATCTATATTACTTAAACATGCTAGGCATGGTAGCAAAATAAATATCAAAGAAAAGTAGAGGTGTTTATTTCAGTTAACTTCTGGACTTCTTGCTGATTGAATATAATATTTGTTAGCAGGAGATTCACTATAAACGACATGACTTTAGAAGACAGTACTAGAGCCAAAAACCTATTTACTTCGTGGTATTGAGAAACTTCAGATTATTTCATAATAAATTCACCTTCTTTGACTTTTTTAATAGTATTTTTAAAGTTTTAATATTTGGAATCCACAGGCATATGCACACACACACACACACACACACACAGAGAGAGAGAGAGACAGAGAGAGAGAGAGAGAGAGAGAGATTTTATTCATACATTGTCATGAGCTGTGAAGGGACTGAGGTTTTAACCTCTGCCAAGCTAACAAGTGAGCCTGCCATAGCTTCATGGATGATGGCAGAAGAGATTAGCCTCCTAGGTGAGAGACAAAGAAGTTTATTCTTTGCAAGAGCAAACATAAGCTTCACATTTACACTGGTTCTCCTTGCCCCTCAAAGCCCATGGGGGTAATCTCAAGAAGCCCAGGTGGATGCTGAGCGCACAGTGGGTTTGCATCACAGCCACAGAACACAGGAACACGAAGCTAAAGGAAACCCCATCTTTTAGCAAACAAACCTGCCCACCTTCACCCCCAAGGGAAATATGATTATTATTACACTAGCAGTAAATAAACCTACCCTTGGTCTAGAGAAGGCCAGACTCTATCCCTGTCTTCCAAGGCTGTTCACTATACAAACATCCTGGAAGGATCATCTGCAACAAAACCTGTCAGTGCTTCTGCTCACAAGAGTGCAGAGAAATACAAGAGACCCATGAAGAACTGTCTCCCAAAACATTGATATTACCTGTAACCTATATATATTGTTTGTGACCTATAAGTTACAGTTTCCTTGAAAAGCCTCCTATCTCTTTAAATATTCTCTTTTAATAGAACTCCAAGGCCCTATGTATCTCTACTGTGAAAATATCTTTGTTCTCCCAGGGTCCGGCCTTCCTTAATAATCCTGAGAACCCTAGAGGCCTGGTCAAGGCAAAAGCCAATTCTGATTGCTCTTACATCCTTCCTGGATGTGAAACGCAGATTCGCTGTATTCATACTGGATGAGTCCACGCGAGGTGCTGTGGATTACCTTGTGTATAGCTTTGTATTGCTGCCACAACAAATCACTTCAAATTTATCAGCTTAAACCCATACTCACTTATCAGCTTATTGTTTCTATGGATCAGAAGTCTGGGCAGCAAATAGCTCAATCGGATTCCCTGGGTCTCAGATGGCCATAGTCAAGGTGTCAGCAGGGCTGAGTTCCTTATTGGATGCCCTGGGAAAGAATCCACTTCCAAGCTCATTCAGGATGTTGGCAGAACTCCACATGGTCCTTCCATCTTCAAGCTGGCAATGGTGTGTCAAGTCCTTCTGACACATCACGTCTCTCTGACTTCCTCTTCTTTTCTGCTCTCTGTTTTCAAGGGTTTATATAATTCCACTGGGCCCATTCAAATAATCCAGGAGAATCTCCCTATTTTAAGGTCAATAAATTAGCAAACTTAATTATATCTGTAAAGTTCCTTTTTCCATGTAAGGTAACATACTCATAGTCCCAGGCATTAGGGTATGAGATCTTCTTGGGGGACATAAATTTATCTACCACACCCTGCTATGCAAAGTGTGGTCCTCAGACTAGCCGTATTCACATCACCTGGGAATTTGTTAGAAACTTGGAATTCCAGAATTCACCCCATATTCAGTGAATTAAAATCTGCATTTTAACAGCCTCTCCAGATGATTCATATCCACATTAAATTCTAACAAGTACTGGATATCTATAGATATGTATCATCCAATTGTATTGCCACTCAAGAAGTTAGAGACAGTCAAAATGCTGGTAGAAAGAAAAGATCTCTCCATTTATCCCTGCTAACGTCTCTACCTGACAACACCTAGAGAGCTGGAGTTAGGGCTGGGATATTTGCTTTGATCACTGCCACCTGCTGGTGGTCTAGATCTTGCCCAGGTAGCAAGGGTTCCTCAGGCTGCAGAAGGAGGACATTTTTTCCCTGAGTGTTATAATCTTTCATTTCAAACACATACAGCCAGTTTCCTCAGACTGCGTTCACAGTAAGGTGGATTGTTAAGAAAAAAGCTTCACATTCTTATTCTCATCTTATACCTGAAACCATTCCTCTTCAACACCCAATGACCGGGTGGCAATCCCAGGTGCTACTTCAGAGCTGCCTTGCTATAGAGGGAGTTTTTCCTCAGGCGCTGGTACTTTCTTGCAGCTGAACTTCATTGGGGCTACTTCCATCCATCAAAGATATTTTAGTAATATGAATATCAAAAAAGATGCCCTTAGTCCCTGTCATGGTTGATTTTTGGTGTCAGCTTGAATTAAGGGATACCCAGATAGGCAGTAAAGTATTATTTATTCTCAATCATTGTATTGATGATTCAATATGAATCAATGCATCAATAGGCACTGTGCCCATCCCTCTTCCGCTGAAAGGGAAACTTAGGTAGTTTGGCATTTGATTAGTATGATTGGGCGGCCCCAGGAATTTCTATGGGGGTGTTTCCAGAGGAGACTGGCATGTGAGTCAGTGAACTGAGTGGGGAAATTCCACCCTCAATGTGGGCAGGCATCATTCAATAGGCTGGGGCCCAAGTGGAACAAAAAGGCAGAGGGAGGGCAGATTCTTGCTCTGACTTTAACTGAGTGGGACACTCTTCCTTTTCTGCCCTTAAATGTCAGAAATCTGAGTTTTCTGGCTTTTTTTTTTTTTTTTTTTTTTTGGACTACAGGCCTCATATCAGCAGTTCCCAGGCTCTTGGGCTTTCAGCTTTGGACTGAGTTACACCATCAGCTTCGTTGGTTCTAAGGCCTTTAGACATGCAGGCCACCTATCATGGAACTTCTCAGTCTCCACAATCAAGTGAGCCAATTACCCCTTCTCTCTCTCTCTCTCTCTCTCTCTCTCTCTCTCCCTCTCCCTCAGGCAAATAGATTAGATAGATAGATAGATAGATAGATAGATAGATAGATAGATAGATAG